>NW_027108067.1:736722-779023 GCF_000696795.3 Halyomorpha halys | reverse complement strand
GCGGTCAGCAAAGAACAACATAAATAAACAAAACCATATTTATTTATTTTATGCCGACGTTTCGACCTGAATTTCAGGTCTTCATCAGGGCTATAGTTGGCATAAAATCTATAGCCCTGATGAAGACCTGAAATTCAGGTCGAAACGTCGGCATAAACTAAATAAATATGGTTTTGTTTATTTATGTTGTTCTTTGGTGACCGCAACTCCCGACAAACTTCTCCAACCATAAAATAAATATATTTTCCAAAACTTTGATGAATCTTAAAAGCAGAAAAAATGTTAAAGAGAGACCGTATCTTGCCCCCTCTCCCTGTTTTAGACGTTAATTCCATTAATCATTTTCACTTGACCATTTGCATTGAATATAATATAATCGGGTAGGTTCATTATGATCGGGAAATGGGAATTCGACGTCTTTTAAATGACAACGTCCCTAATGCTAATGGTAATGAAAATGTCTCGTAGTTTTATTAAAAAAGTAAAAAATGGTATTTTTTATTAAGTATTCATTATTATTTTATTTTTGGATACTTGCATAAAATAACAGCTTGTTTGTAAATGAAAATACAATCGCATTGAGTGGGTGGCCTTGTATCGGACAAATAAGAAAAAAAAAGAGAAAAGGATACGGTGTTTACAGTCAGACATCCGACTGAATTAAAAAAGGAATGTCACTGAAATAAAAACAAATTTCTGAAGATGAACAAAGAACAGTCACAGATGGAGCAGAAGCCTCATTGGACGAACGAGAGATATCTATATAATAAATTTTAGATGGCCGAAACATTGGATGATTTGTCCGAAACATTGTCTAGAAGATTGAAGTAAAGGGGATAAGAAGAATTAAGGGTTTCTTTCCTTGATGAAAATTGTATACCCTTAGCCTTGAAAAAATGAGTATAATGAGGAGTACGCTTTCAGAGCGAGTGATGCCAGAATGTGGGGTCTATTCCTTTCGTAGGCGTGGTATCTAGTACGCCATATTTGGCGCACTCTGTCCGTAACCCAGGAATGGCAAGACAGCAAGATTAAAAATAAAAAAAATGTTGGGGATTAATCAAACCTTGCTTACATTTTGTTGTTTATATTGGTTTTTTAAATTACTAATAACACTCAGTCCTTTTTTTGTTGTAAACATTAAATATTTAAAAAAATAATGTTTAATGTTCAAACCTTTTTTTTTTTAATAAACAAACCCTCCATTATATCAGAAACAATTTTTTTATTTATATAAAATTTCATATTTTAATTTTGTTAACTAATAACTATGTGCCTAGAAGACATTAATTGAAAAATTAATCAACTTAAACAAATTTTATATTAACTTTTTACTTTTTAGGACATAAGAAAATATATTTTGAGATTCTTAATACTCATATTGAAATGGGTCTGAACAGATCAGAAAAAGAAGAACAAATTTCTCATGAACGGCTAAATGTATTTTCATTAAAGATATACCAAAATATATGAAATGACATTTACTATAAGTTCTATTCTCTTTAAATTTGCGTTTAAATGAACGGTTTTACACATAATCAAATCAATGTACGAAACCCCTATAAACGTGCCTTTCAGGGGCGTGGCCTAATCCCCACTCCATAGCGTTATTAAATATTTAAATATTATAAACCTTAAAAGGAGATTAGGGTTATTGCACCCTTATACTATTTTAAAAGCCCCTTCCTCCATAGGTATTCTGCAAATATGTTTCCAAATACACTTCAATTAGTTTTTTTTTTTTTACTTACATACATTTTCCGCCCACACTAGAAATAATCGAAAAAACGTCTTTTTTTTAATACATGACAGATATTCGAAAGCTGTAAAAGGAATTAAAAAGATTAACGTAGATAAAGCATATTATCTTTAAGAGTAGGCATGGCGCCAAACCACGACTGTGAGGCCATTGCAATTAATTATACCAATACCATAAAATTATTTGAACAGATTAGTTATAGAAGTACAAAGTGATTTTATGAATTGAACCAAGTAATTAATTTTTATTAATGAAATGTCGAATATAAATAAAAGATAATTGAATAATAACATAATATATAATAAATATGTTTACAAATAAAAAAATACTATACTAGAGTTTTATATAAATTATATTGTAGTTTTTTTTCTCGTTTTTACTATCTAATATAGGTGTCGATATTTTATATCATCTTTACCATTTACTACACTATACTGCTATACAAGATTCGTAAATTTCTACCCCTCCCCCCCCCATATCTCCTCATTATCCGTCCTTATCTATCCGACAGATTAGGGTATTTCAAGTAAACCACAACAGCGATTATTCATCCCTCTTCCCTTATGGGTGTAACTCAGGGTAGTATCCTTGCTCCTATCCTTTAAACAGTTTTTACAACCGACATCCCAGCCCACCCTAACACTATCCTCACCCTCACTTCGCATGGCGATGACACGTCATTCTATTAATGGCTAGTGAATAATGACCCTTCTATTCTATCCTAAACCCTTTAATTCCACATCACCACGCTTAAAGAATGGTGTTAAAACTGAAGGATTAAAATAAATTCCAAGAAATCCCACTAAATCTTCATAAATTTCCCTTCTTCGTAAACCCATGAACTTCCCTCCTCATAATATCCATTAATAGTACCCCACGTATTCCTCGCAAATAGATCCGTTTCCAAGGACTTCATCTGGACAAACGACTGACTTGGAATCCTCATTCGAGACTGAAAAGATAGGAAACTGTTCGTCGATACCGACTATTACAAGACTTACTAGACGGTCTTAACTTCCAATCCATTACAAAAGACTCATTCATATGACTATAATAAGGACTATCTGGACTTGTGGAATTGAGCTTTGAGGATCCACTGAACCATTGAATTCCTCTCGTATCCAATCCTTACAGCCTAAAAGCCTTAGTAATCCTCAATGCTCCTTACTTTGTCGCAAATCAAATAATCCATCTGAACCTTAATGTTGCATATGTTGCCGATTCGGCCAGAACCAGATACCGTTAAACACTCAAACCCACTTTTTTTTAACCTGGCTTCTTTTTCATTACCTAATGATTCTCCTAGACATCTAAAATGAGACGGCCTTCTCCTCTAGAAATTTTATTGTAATTCTATCAATGGGTAGATTCTCAACATGTATCATGCCATTGTACATCTCACATGAATTTACTAGTATACATTTTAATACAGTTGTGAATACCAATAAATAACAAAACAAATTACTATCGTTATCATTTACTGATGGTATTTTCACGTTCTAGAACTCATAATGAAATTACAAATTAATTCAAATTGCTTTTCTATATTTGAACTGGTTTTTAGGCTCGTATAAGATAGGAGGCGATTCACAATTTATCAATCTAACGGATATTTCTGTATGTTGATAGATTGTAACTATATTTAAACTTAACATTAAGCTGCGTGAAATATACAGGGTCAAATTTAATGGAAATCCTTGAAAAAGAAAAAATAACTCATGAAGTTGGCTATTCAACGAATATAAAAAATTACGAGATAAGACACGTCATCAATGTAAAGGACAAAAAAGACGTTCGTTTTATATTCGGGGGACCTCCACAGCTGCATCAGGCGTCCAATCTTAAATTACCAATATTTCCTCAATATGAAATTTGGTTATTAAATAAAAATAAGATACAAGAATTAAATGGTCGTGTACATATGTTGTAGCAATAATTCTGTTGAGCGATTCGGTGAAATAAGAACACCCAAGTTGGAAACCAATGACAGCATCTATGTTCAGACAGAACATGGTACTAAATGTAACATATCAATCTCCCCAACATTATTATGTTTATAGGACTTGTATAAATATTTATAGTCGGTACCGAATTTCAAGTCTGCTCTCAAAACCTGTTTTTTACGAAGGTGATTTACACCGCAAGACAAATGTTATTCCGTGTAGCAACTTTGTAATCGTTCCAGAATCGTATTGAGCATTATTTCTTCCAAGAATCGATTGATATTTAGATGTGAGACTGGATAATAATAGATTCCTACCTAGTCTATAGCCAAATACTCAAATAAATAGTGATTTGAGTATGATGTTTCGGTCTAAGCTCAGTTACTTAATGATATTAGAATTAATATATATATTGTTTTAATGTTTTTATCTGATAAAAAAGTATGCGTTTACTTGAATAAAAACATAAACTATCAAAATTTGATATAAATGTTCAACTTGAAAAAGCCAGACAAATAAACAAAATACTGTGTACAACTTCTTAATTTGTTAAAAGGTTTAAAAAAACATGTTATTTTAATTAGCGGTTCCTTATTCCATCAATATATTTAGAAGTGGGATGCAATCATCGACAATACAACAAGGTTCGGTAAAAAAGTATAATAACGTAATAAGAATGTTCTATGCCGACACCACTGATTCTTCTCTACATACATATGTCCTGTAATACTCCTCCAAACCCAATCCATTAAATACGTCTTAACATAATAATTCCATCTACGTATTGCTTTACCACACGGATGTTTACCCCTCGGTTCAGGGTTTATTAACATTTAATGGATCTGTTAGTTACCAAGTCCCACACACAACCTTCAACAAATAAAATTGAAGTAAATTAAAATACCTTTTTTTATCTAAATCATGTAATAAGAATTTGGTGTAAATCGAGTGCTTAATATTTGGTTACATTAAGTCCCAAACCCTCGTATTTTTATAAAACAACAAAAAAATGTACTAAGATCGAGCAGTAACTACGATAAGTTCAAGCATTAAGTCCAGGAAAAACGTGGAATGGGCTGTAGTAAAAACCATATGCTTATCTGAAAAAAGTTCATTAAAATACATTAAACATCCTATAAAAGTAGTTTATAACTTTTTTGCTGAAACAGAAGTTCTTGAGACTTGGAGTCATTGGGTTTTAAAACAAATAATTTTCCAATCTTTTACAAGGGATATCCCTCCTCACCCCTTAAACTACATGTTTTACAATAAAATTTATATGTAGGAAATTTAATGTACTTTAATTATGTAAAAACCCAGTTCACCGAACCCTATCCTTATCATGTATGAGCAAGAAGCTGACATGGTTTTTACCACGAGCCCTCTCTGTTAAGGGTGAAGGGGAATTCGGACTGGAAATAGCTAGATGATCAATGGTAATATTATCATTTTACTATAATGTATTTCTGACAAGCTTATTCTGTGTACTTTAGTTTACAAATATTGGCTTTCATTCACAATCCTGGAATGAACATCGATTAACAACCTTTACCTAAGTTAATCATCTTCCTTCAAAGAACATCCCCGACCGCCCCACAGGAGAAGGAACGAGGGAAGAATGATGGCCTAGTCCTCGACAGACCGGCCTTCTAGATAGCAGTGGAATTCGCCCAAAGAAGCTCAAACAGTTTCCACTCAAGGTTGCGTTTCCTTCCAAACTGGTTTTTTATCTTAGGGATCTTTATTCTATTTCTATGGTACGGGCAGCTCTCATTTGCATGGCAATATCCATCTTCCCATTAATTATTCCCTTCCTCGTTGGAAACAACCATTATCCGCCATTTCCATGATCCAGAACTTTACTCAGGTATTGCATTTGTTTTCATTTACATTATTTACCACTCGCCTAGATTAGTAGATGGAATAATAAAATCTAAGGAAAATAACCAACTGCTCACGACTGGTATTCTTCAGTTTTTTTTTTTTTTTTGTAAGTTTAAAAAACATCTCTATTTTATTTTTACCTCGCAACACATTCCTGTTTGTGTTTTTCCTCTTATCTAACATATGATTAAATTATCATTATATAGGTCGATTTATAAAACATTCTTAAAATGTATATTTTATCATGATACAAATGATCTTCCAAGTTCATTATTTATCGAAAAATAACCTAAGATTCAAAACGATAACTCAGTAAATAATTAATTTTAATATAATTTTTAAAAATTAATTTTGTATGTGAATGATTGAGAAATCATGGAGCACTTTCTGTGAATAAGGATTTTGTTGGTAAAATGGCAACATGTCTCTTGAAATCCGAAACAATGTTCTAGTTCCTTAAAAATCAATCTTTAGCTAGCAAAAAAACATATTTTTTTGTATTAGTAAAATAAAAGGAATCAAAATTTGACAGACATAAATTCCTGTTGACCGATGTAGTAGGCAAGCCTCAGTCTAACCTCATTATTATTATTAATCTCGAAATGAATAAACATTGAAGGTTTCAATCGTGATTGATGAGTCGTGGACTTGTAATGAGAAGACAATTGTACATTAACTAACATCTAGCCTCATTGTTCAATGTCATAACTAACATTATAACTTATAGCTGTAATAAAACATAAATATAACAAGGACGTATAATTAATATTTAAATCTACTTAATTTTATTGTGTTAAATATTAAAGAGATAAAACGGTGACCTTGGGATAAATCTTTGCTGTCACACGCTATCTCCATTTTTGTCTATTTCAAAACTGATATCAGAGAGGATGATAATGTTTGCGAGGTCTGTTAATATATTGTTCAATATTTACTCTTCAGGCATGACCCTTAGGAAAAGTTTTAAATATTTGTAAACTGATAATAGAAGAATAAAATATATCATCAATTCAAAAACTATAATGAATCTTATAATGGTAGTTAACAATAAATACTAATGTATACAATTAAGAATGAGGAGTAGATGGTTGGGGTGGTGGTTAGTGAAGAACAAAAATAGGTAATTATTAATGCCAACGTTTCGGCCAAAATTTCAGGCCTACATCAGGCCAAAGAACAAAAAACAAGATAACAACTATAATGAAAAAAATAATTCCAGAATAATTAGAATATAATCAAATCACAGATACACAGATAGAGTTGAAAGAAAGTGCATAGTTTAAGTATTTTAACAACACAAAGGCTATATGAGAATAAGTAATATTATTATTATAAAATATTATATATATATATAGTAATATTATAAAATTAAGAAAGAGGAAAGAACAAAAAAAAAGATAAAATTTTGATCTGCATTAAATTTTATTTTGTTTTTTTCTCTTTCATAATTTTAATAATACTAATTCTCATACAGACTTTATCTTCATAAAATAATTAGACTAATCATTTTCTTTCAACAATATTTATGTATCTATGCTGTTGCTTATTTTATTATATTCCAATTATTATATAATTCATTTTTTTCATTAAGGTTGTTATCGTGTTTTTTACTCTTATTTTGTTATTATTTTTGTTCTCCATTTACTGACAGGTCATGTTGATATAGATATTTGAGGATATTAAAGGGTATCTTCTATAACATAATATAAATGTAAAATATATATATATAGGTCATATACCTATCTTGAATTTTTTTTTTTTTAATAATTCTTCATACTAATAACATATAAAGTAGATTTTTATTGTATTTTCCAAATTAATTAAAGGAAATTAAAAAAAAAAGAATCATTTCTAAAGATATTTAAAGATGTTCCATAATTTAAAGAAACTCTGGTATTTATAATAGATCTACTGGAAGAAAAAAAGAAGATTTGGTTGGAATTCTGTACTAATTAGCGAAAAATTAAAAGAATTTAAAACTTTTGATCAGAGTTCAAAAACCAGACACCAATAAAAAAGTAGTAACTAAAAGTATTAAATCAAGAAGGAATAAAAGAAACAAAAACCTTCAACTTCTAGGGTTTTACAGCCAATGTAAATAATAAAATATATTATGCGATGCTTAGACCGTAACCTAATTAAATAAAATGTTAAAAAAAGTTATGACCACGTTTAGAAGTCTTTGGCACGCAGCTAAGAAAGTATACAATTTTTCCACAGCTATTATTCACCAATTGACTTTTTCGTTATTTATATTTGAACATCATTTGAGTGGTTATGAAATTCGCAACAAAACACTTCAAATTTTGACTTACTGCTAAAATACAGACTATTGCACTTTTACCAATATTATTTATTTTTTATTATAACTTCAAAACTGTACCCCGTCAAAAGCGTAGAAGACTCAACACCCATTTAAGGGCCAAATATTAGTTTCAAATAAAGAAGAACTTTTCAAACATTTTATTTTATATCTCTGAGTTGTTCAATTATACGCAGTTGGTGCAGTTTATAGAGCCCTAAACCACTCCCAAGTTTTGTGTAGATTGGTTGATTCGTGTTGAAGTTATTTATATTTTTTTACGAAATATTTTTATTATATATGGTTATTTACAGCTATAAACTAAATAGAAACGATAAGCAATTGATTTAATCATTGGTTCATTGTGTAAATAACTAAATATATTAATTTACATCAAACTTTTAATTGTATTCAATAAGTCTATCTACATCCCTAAACCTAGCAAGTGGCACTTAATTAATATATTTAGTTATTTACACAATGAACCAATGATTAAATCAATTGCTTATCATTTCTATTTAGTTTATAGCTGTAAATAACCATATATAATAAAAATATTTCGTAAAAAAATATAAATAACTTCAACACGACTCAACCAATCTACACAAAACTTGGGAGTGGTTTAGGGCTCTATAAACTGCACCAACCCGGTAAATATAATTCAGGTTGTAGCATTGGACCTGTAAGGTTGTAGGGCTTAGTAACGAGCGAATGATAAACACTGAACCAACGGGAAAATGTCCAAGGAGTAGACCGAAACGTAGCCAACCGAAATTGAAGGATTTCGAGCACTGTTTTAGTAGCTTTAGGTGTAGAGCGGCGTAATTGAAAAGATGTATGGGAAGAGAGGTTAGTGTTATCGGCAATGAACCTTCGGGTTCGTTAGGCTTTCATTATTATTATAGTTTTTTACAATATGGGTTTGATTTTTTCTTAGATCATATGTTTGATTGATAATAATTATTAATATTAAAAAATGTATTCCACTAAAAAAAAAAAATCATTAAGTTGTTCATAATTTTTACATATTATATTCTAATTAGGTTTAAATATTCCTTTGTCAACACTCATAAAAATGTTTTATCTTTTTACTTGCTTTAAACTGTGCCCTTTTGAAATGCTCTCACAAAACTTTGAAAGAGAAAGTAAGAGTAATATATCACCTTGGGAGAGAAGGATACGAAAAAATAAAATGTATAAAAATTCTAAATTAATAGTTACTAAATAGGAATTTCAGATAATTCATGATAAAAGTAACACATAACTAATTAAATATTATGCAACAGAAACAATAATGTGTTTTATCATCAAGATTTATAATGAACCAATTAAACTATGGAAAGTTTCTATATCAAAAAGCCATTACGCAATTTTAACAAAAGAGCTTTAATAAAGATTAGCCTCTGGAATACCTTCCAAAACAATTGTTTATTATTTACTATTCCTTTGAAAACAAAGTCTTAATTTGTTGAGTAAGTTAGGTCAGTAGCGTTGTTGAACTGGAGCCAGGGAGGTCGGGATGCAACTGAAGTATTTCTCTTAGTCAGAACATCATTTGCAACTGCCTGGGAAATATGGAACGGTAACTTTGTAACGCGGCCAAATACAAAACTAATGCCACAAATACGTTTATCCAATAGATATCTACAACTGGAACAATCAGTATATAATTGTGAAGTAACTAAACTGTACTCTAGTGAGAAGGTATCTGGTGTAGCACAGGACCTTATCATAACCTCTATTCTTATCGCTCTAGTTGTTCTATGTCAGTCATATATCATTTAAAAAAAGAAGTGTTTGTATGAACCGAAATAAGCTTGAGACGAATTTAAAATATATCTCACCTTGGTAATTCGAAATAAGTATAGAACGAAAAATTTCTTGAATCCGGTATTTCACGGAAAGTGTCTTATATCACTTAGTTGATAATGATAAGAATCCTGATTTTTTTATGAAATCAATATTAAAAGCAAATCACCATTTGTTTTGGCATGATGCCATTTCGACATAAACTGTCTAATAAGCGCGAGTAGTATTTTAATTTATTTCGTTTTTTATTATTTAAGTAATTGTCTATTATGAGTTATAAATCATAATAGAGATTCAGAGTTATAATTCAGAATATATTCCTTATCGCTCTTGTGCAGCTCATAATTGCAAAAATACTACTTTAAAAACTTCACCGTTGTTTATTCAATATCCAAAACATGTCAAAACTAGAAACATTTGGTTAAAGCTGGCAAGAAAAGCGACAGAAAATGAAAACCGGCGTAAAACCCTCCACTCTCGCCCTCCATGGTATCCTTACTTATCTGGCTTTTCTAACGGAAAAATTATACCGAGTAGGTTAGTCGATGTAAGACATGTCACAATCTCACAATAGGAGATTATAACACAAAAAAGGCAATCCTGTTTCTACTGGAAATATTTATCAATGTATTAGTATTAAGTTTTATAGTTTCCTCGTCCTCACCCGATAATGACATAATTATCACCTTAACCAAGCAGGAGTATCTTACCACCAAAAGGTAAATCCTTACAGTGAAAAGTGACAAACCTATACCAACCAAATTAAAATTAGTATGATAAAGCGTGATAATATATCAGGATGCCTACATAGTTCCTTTACAGAACTCCCTCGAAATCCAGATCACATTTTAAAACTATCCTCCCATTTACTTCTCATAATCATTAGCTATGTCCGATGGTCCGCTGGATGGCATTAATGAGATCAGCTGCAGATGCGACTCCTATACATATACATGTAGTTCGCCGAATACCCCACACGTAGGTTTAATGTAAACTAGTCCTTCGAACTTCTACAGAATATACTGTCAAGTTGATTATAGTGATACACCAAATTTGTAAACATATATTTTTAAATATTGACAATAATATCTTCAACAACACTAGTTTTTCTAACACTCAAAGTATTTTTTAAAAATGATTTAGAACTGTTGGACTTATTGGAGTTACGTTACACATATTAAAGTTATCTTCATACAGATATTTTTTATGATATTCTTTGTAAACGGTTGAAAGCAATACAGTCAACTTTTCCCTTCAATGTAGAGGTTTTTTCTCTTACTGGACGCACCGTCTTATATTACAATTGAGGGCATGCATAGATTCCTTAAATACCTCACCGTCACCAGAAGTCCATTTCCAGTGACAGTAGTCATTTATGAGTATAGATTAAATTTTAATTTGATGGTAACTTGATAGTTAAAATTATACGAATTATCTTCAATTCACCTATATGAATAAATAAAAAAGTTGAGATAAAAAAGTTTATACATATACAACGAAGATTTAAAAGCACTTATGCAGACAGATGAATTTTAATTTGCTAACAAGAGATAAATTATTTAAAAGACAGAGAATGCCGCATTAATATTCACCTTTCATCAATCTCATAGTCTTCAAGGTGTTTATTTTCTTACAAGAATTTAATAAAAATATTTTTTATTGCATTTATATTATGATTATAGAAATGGGGCAAAACAGTTCGATAGAAAATTAAATAAAACTAGAAGTTAAACATTATAACAACATTAAAAAATTACTTCCAAAACCAATTGAGAAACGAAACTTGTCATAGAGTGTATGCAATACGGTTCAGTCGGAAATAAAGAGGTTAAAATATGTATGAGAAGATGATTGGGGGGAGGGGGGTTGCGGACAGAATACAACACAAAGAAGTTGAAATAACTTATTTAATAGTGCCAACTTTTCGGCCAGAATCTTTTGGCTTTCATCAGGGTTAAAAACAAAGAACAAGATAAAAATCAATGAATACAAAAAATAAAATATAAACAGGATGACATATTTATTATTATTTACTTTATGTCATTCTGTTTATATTTTAATTTTTGTATTCATTAGTTGTTATCTTGTTCTTTGTTCTTAGCCCTGATGAAGGCTAGAATTTCTGGCCGAAACGTTGGCACTATAAATATTTAATAGTGTATTATTAATAATTAAATAATAATTTAATATTTAAGTTATATTCTGACCGCACCCCAACCATCTCATATACATTATCCACGGTCGACTATCTTCTCATCATTATTAAAATAAAGGCAAAGTCAAAATTTACTCCAACTGAATGCATAATATATCAATGTAAAGTTTTCATATACATTATTAAAAAAAAGCTTATTACAACACAAAAAGGTAATAAAAATACAGATTATTTAGTTTTGCCAGTTGCTATTTCTAAATATTCCAAACGGAAGGAGAAATTCTCTCAAAGCAATGAATTATCGAGTCTTTTTTTTTTTTAAAAATTAGCCCAAAATATGGAAATAAAAACATCGTAGAGGGTAAAGTCTATTTTTATAGGGGACAGCCCTTACATTTACTTTCGAAGCAATTCTCTTAAAGAAATAAATTCCTGAGTCATTTTCTTACAATAAATTCGTAAAAAACTAAGTTTCACTTTTAAAAAAAGTAGGAATGGTAAAGACAAAAACTGCAGATCATCATAGATATGGCAGATGGTAATATCGAGATGAAGATGTTTTATTCGGGTTTTGAATTCAACGTTTCTTGCAACATAAACCACAAATTTAGAGTGGATTGAGTATTTTTTCCAAATTAAGTACAAAGGTTCATTGTTGAAATTAATGAATCAAAAGGCTGCATGGATGTTAATAAAACAACGTAAAAGATCAATAACTGAGAGAATTGTGGTATATTACACTCTTAGAGTCTTAACTCTAATATTTTGAAATAATTAATAACGAATTATTATCATTTCTTATTAAATTTCTAGATTACCCTTTTCACCATAAAATGCATAAATAAACCTTATCTAAATCATCCATAAAAGTGATTTTAAAAATATATACTTTTAAGGACATCCTTTTCCATTTATTTCATTAAACGAACTATACAGGTAGCAGGTATGGCAAGTACCAGTTATTATTATATAACGACAACTTGACTAAATTGTTGTTACATACCAATCTTACTAAAAAGTCGTTCATATATTTTTTTTTAATACAGAAATAAACAGCATAATTTTTAGTACTCGTAGCTCGGATACTATCATAAATAAATATAAATTTTGAAAGTGTTTATTCGCGCAAGACATCTGATTCGTTTCCATGGACCCTTACAGCACATCCAATGGGAAAAAATCTTTTAAATCGATATGAGTAAAGGAGCCAATTCATGCTTGGCTTATATTATATTATAATAAACATAAGCAAAGAATACTTTCATCGAATATTTAATATTGTAACAAAAATTTTAAAAAATTCTGTTTTCATTCAATTATTTCAAAATAAATCATAAAGTAATCATAACGCAATCACAAAAACTTTTCAAGAACAAGCATTTAAAATGATTTTTGATGCCGTGTACTTATTCTAAGCACCACCAGTTGTATTGTAAAACAAACTATACGGAGCGATATTTTTAATAATATCTTTTTTTTTTAATAATAAAATATAATATTGGAAGATTGCTGATTGACCAGATGTAATATACAAAAGGAAGATGATTCGGGTGCGGCCAAAAGAACTCAAAAAGTAATTAAAATAATTATTGTGAGCCAAAGTTTCGCCTCACTTTGCAGAACTTCATCAGGGCTTAAAAAAAATAAAAAATAAATAAAAGGCAAAACAAATAACAATAATTTGTTCATTTTTTCCCTTTTTTCTTAAATTTTATTTTATTCTTATTTCCATTATTTTTCGTAATTTAATGTGTACTGTATTTTTTTATTATTTCTATTTTTATTAATTGTCTTGATAACTTTTTGTAATTCTTGTTTATTTATACTTCTTATTGTACATATTATTTTATTTTATTTGTTCATTTGTATATAAATTTTCACACATTTTAGCTATACCTTAGTTTATTTTTATTTCTTGTTATTTATTCTTAGCATTATTATAGTTGTTTGTATCATTTTTAGCCCTGATGAAGCCCTCCAAAGTAGAGCGAAACATTGCTTCACAAAAAATAGTTTAATTACTATTTGAGTTCTTTTGACCTAACCCAGACTATTTTCACTTTTTTTAAAAATATAATATTTTTTATTTTACTTACAATAATTATAAATTTTTGAAACGTCTGTTATAAATTTTTATACAACTTTTTTACTGTAATTTTTTTTGTTTACCATTTCGTATACCCCATTGTTTATTTTAATATTGTAAATGCGATATTTTTTAATTTATGTTTTTACATAGCTAGATTTTTTATACAATTTTCACAATAATTATTCATAATAAAAACTAAATAGTGGTAAATATCAACTAAAAAAAACAACAAGTTATGGTTAACATTTTTTAATACCTTTCAATTGATATGAATAATTAAACATATTCATTGTATTACATAACTATTTAATTGTTTGTTAATTATTGTTATCTCTTGTTTTCAACGCGTGTTACGATACTGCAAGAATATTTTACAAACTGATTTTGATCGTTGAAAAAAAAAAAAATGATAAAAAAAAAAATTGAAACGTCACAGTATTATCTCTGATTTCAAAATATATTTCAAATATGCTACTTACATTTCAACGCAACTCAACGCGAAACTAATAATTCTTTATGTTATAAAATTTTATTACACCATAAGGAAAATAATATTTTAATTTAATTGGTGTTTGATGTTGTTTTAAAATATTAGCGTAATTTCCTGATAAAATAATTGTATATTTTTATTTTATTTTTTTTTTATATTTTATATTTTAATTTATATTTTTATTTTATTTTTCCTCTTTTCACTTTCATATTAATCGTATGGCAATGTCGTATCAATAAATCTCTAACCTATAAATTTAATTTTTGAAAACCAAAAATACAACAATTAACTTTATTTTTTTTAATAATGTAAAAACTTTTTACTTTTAATCTTTTTTTTTTATTAGTAAGACCGAACATTGGATTTGTAAATTAAAATTTTTTAGGATCTAGTTTTCTGGCGGTTAGTCTTTTTTATCAATTGCGTTTAAACTATTGTTAAAAGGGGTTTTAATCTTTTAATAGTTAAACTTCACTTTTTACAAATAAAATTATTTTTGGTGAAAGGAGGTCATAATGAGCTTTGATCCTAAACGAATCAAATAAAAAAAAAAAAGGAACTATTTTATTTTTTTTGGTCAATAACAGAGTTTCATTATAAAAAATCATTTTTCCATTAGATTTTAATTTAAAAAATAATACAATTAATTAATATGATAATATTTAAAAAATTAGAACCAATAAAAATTGTTAAACATACTGAGTTTCGTTGATTCATATATTTATGTTTTGTATATTTTATATTTGTTCTTAATTTTTAATGCTATATACTTTTGAGGGACTTGAGGTTCAGTCGATAATAAAACAACTATATTGCGACGATTGTGAAATTTTATTGTCCTCATAGTCATCCCCAACAGTGAAAGAATTTATATATTTTTTCTTAAACAATTATTAAACACTAAAATGTACATGATACAAATTAAGATTAATTTATAGTTACCAATAACAGTTAATAAACAAACTGTAAGTATTGTTTCTATTTATTAATTTTAATTTGTATTCTGTACATCTAAGGATATAAAATAACAGAGGATATAGAATAAGGATATAGAATAACATTTAATAAGCAATTTGTAAGTGATGTTTCTATTCAATAATATTAATTTGGATTATATAAATTTTAGTGTTTAATAATTTGCAAAGAAAATCATATTGTAGAAAAAAATCTTTTTTTTACTGTGAGGTATGAATATGAGAACAATAAAATGTCGAAACGTAGGTAAAATATAGTTGTTTCATTATGTAGTGAGCTCTATAATATATAGTTAATTATATAAACATGATGGTAGAAATATAAAGACAAGAATGAAGGAATTGGTTCAATAGAGCCAAAAGGTCAATTAGCTCTCACTCTTACTTTACGTCCGATGAGTCTTGGAGTGCATCAAGGGACCAATACATCATTCTAGTGTCATCAATCATTATTAAAACACATTTAAAAATTTATCATTGTAGGAAACTTTTGAAAGTCCTCTCTCATCAAGTTGATAAATAGTGTTAAATTATTCTCAAGGATTTTATTAAGGATCAATAAAACATTAAAATAAAGATTAAAAAATATTCAAATTATTTTGTGTTTTAATTAATGCATGATAAATACTTTTTTTCACATTTTCACAATTTAACGATAAAAGGGTGTTTAAATAAATAAAAAGGAAAATGAATCACATCTACCTGTGATTTTGTCCTGTGAACACAGCACAATGGGGGGTCGCTCGACTCAAATTCATTTTTCTGAAGGAGGTTTACAACTATCAGAACACACTAAACATAAAAAACATACACAACTAAATCTCTCAACATTGAATGCCATACATTGACATATTTCGCCTTTCGCACTCAAGAACCTGAATCACACCCTTCCACAGAGGAAAACCTGAACCTGAGACCCAGGCATTGAGGAGAGACCAAGGACCGACGGAACAGTAGCAGCGACACACAAAGAGACAAGATACCTGTGATAAGAGATGGTGATACGCGTGCACCGAACCACTGACTGAGCCGTGTCCCCACTCCGCTCCGCCGGCTAGCGTATCCACGCTACGTCATGTCGCCCCGTCATGTTCTTCCGGACATTTAAACAGGCCCTATGCTGTCTTTGAGGGAGATCGTTGGGTCAATGGCGAGAAGATGGACCAGGAAGATAGCCTGCAAAACAAGCTCCAAGATTTATCTACCCTTGTGATGTCATCTCGTAACTGTTACGTTTGAATCGGCTTCCAGTTACACTAATCTCCGTTGGACGGGAGATTAGATGATGCTCTTTTGAAGTTACTTTATTGAAGACCAAATCACCTTACAGGCAATATTAGTCATACAAAAGCCCGATGCATTAAGTCCAGGCCCTGGTAGTAATGCCTCAGCTAATTAATTTTAAAAATTAGTTTTATCATAGTTACCGATAAGTAAAGTAACGAATTAGTTCCATCGTAACGAAAATGTTAAGGTAAAAGAAATTATAATATTAAAGGCCTAACGAACCCGATGGTTCGATGCCGATACCACCAACCGTTCCCTACATACATCCTTCCAGTGATGGCCCTCCAAACCTAATTCTATTAAATCAGTTTTAACGCAATACTTCCATCTACATTTCGATCTACCCCCTCGTTTATCCGTCGGTTCAGAGTTTATTAACATTTTAGGGATCCGCCCTTTACATTACAAGCCCTACAAATTTACACGCCCATCTTATACGCCGCAATGCTATAGCTTGAATTATATTACAGGGTTTAGTTCCCTCAATTCAGTGTTGTCTAGCCTTCTAAATTCTTTCGACAATTTTTCCTTTTTCGGTCCAAATATTTTACATAATAATTTATTTAAACCTTAAGGTGCAGTTCATCCCTCAGTGTAAGAGGTCACGTCTCGTATCCATAAAGAACAATGGGAAGGATAATGGTTCTGTAAATTCTAATTTTTAAACTTTTGGATAGAAGGCGAGATCTAAGCAGTTCCGAAATTTAAAACTAACAAGCATTTCCAGCCTTCAACCGCGCTTTTATTTCCTTATCAATTTCGTTTTTTTTCCAGTTACCGTACAACCAAAATACTTAAACCTATCCACCTCTTCAAACGTATTTCCTCCTATATCTATACTAACGAAAAGGCTCGCGATTCTACTGCTAACCATGATGCAAATTGAAAATTAGAGATAAGAAATTATATATCACTAAATTCTGTGTTTAGTGAGCATCATTATTTATAAATTCGGTCAAGTAGGATGTCATAAACCGTATACCATCATAAACATAAACATTATTTTTATTTATTTTTTAATTTTGCACTAAATTGGAGGTAGGATACAAGATATGAACCAGGACTGAGAGCAGACAGGCATTTCTGACAGTCCTAAAGAGGTTACTAAGCAGTAAATTAGTATGAAAAAGAAACGAATCAGAAATTAGAAATCATGCCTTTTTTTCAGTTATTCTCTTATTAATCCTAAACGTTGGAGAGTTATAGGCATTATAGTTAATCCTAGAGAGTTATAGGCATTTATCATTTATAGGCGTAAAACTAAATAAAAAATTTATTAAATCAATTAGTAATTAGTAAGAGTTTTGGAACCACTAGAAATATTTTTCTGTGTTAAGTCTGATAGAAACTAGTTGTTGAAATAATTTTCAGAAGAATGTTCTATTGAGTCTATGCATTAGACTCTTGTAATAATGCAAGGTATACAGACAATATAAGCTGTACAAACCATATGAACCGTACAGACTATAAAACAAACAATATTTTTTTAATTTTTAGGCTCGTAAACGGATGAACCACAAAAAACGGGCAACATTCAGGTCTCAATTCAAACAAACACATACCAAAGAATAAAATAAAATAATTTCTCAACCAAGTATAAAAAAAAAATCAGGAAAAACCTATTGACAGATATAGCGATGTAAAAAGTGTAATCATAAATAACTATTCTGTAATAATTAATAAAATCATTACAGTGATAAAATGAAAAAAAAATGGATTTTACTCATAAACCTTCAACAGTATAAACTATAAAACATTTGGTGCGGTGTCCGCGTCACACAACTTTCACTCACCATCTTACAAACATCTCAGAATTTTGTGTTAATTAGTGCACTCGTGTTCAATTCAACACTATTTTTGTGATTTATAAAAAAAAAAAAATCTGAAGACCAGGAAAGGCAAAGATATGAAAAATAAACATTTATTTTTCTGTTGTTATAAAAATTCGAATTTTAGTGCTTCCCTACATGAGAACAACAAATATAAATTTTCTTCCTACCAAAAATACAACTTTAACACAGATAACGAATCTGCAATGTAATCGGGAAAGATCGGAAGGCCTCGGTTCTTCCCGTCCGAATCGTAATCTTCTATTTTTCGTTTTTTCTCCTTCAGCTATTCATAAAATTCTTAAATATTTTGTATTTTTTGAATCACTAATAAATCAAGTTTAAAGTAAATTATCACTGATTGAACTTAGTGATTTATAAAATAATTTTGTTACTAATGTTGTAGTATGAAGAGTAAGTTAAATATGGTCCATAGTATACATATTCAAAAACAGTTCGAGTTATTTTCTGTTTTCTTAAATTTTGGTAATACATGATTCCCGTCTGCATGATC
Organism: Halyomorpha halys; assembly: GCF_000696795.3. NCBI lineage: Eukaryota > Metazoa > Arthropoda > Insecta > Hemiptera > Pentatomidae > Halyomorpha > Halyomorpha halys. Next base: position 759,988 of record NW_027108067.1, on the reverse strand, counting down.
AAGCTGATGGAATATTCAAAAATATGTCATCGTTCCTTCGAACTATTAAAATATATAGACCAGGGGTGGCCAACTTTTCAGTATATGAGATCTAATTCTTATCTTAGAAGTGTGTCGCGATCGACCTGTCATAGGCGTAGGAAGATGGTGAAATGGATGCTATGTTTATACACTGAATTTCAGTATCAGGTGCATTCCAGTAAGGTATGGGTAGGTAAGTAATATATATGTTCAAAATTATTTTTTCATTGTTTAAATCACTTATTAAATTGTCGAGATAATAAGCTCATAAAGAAAATAAATTTCCGTACAGGCGTTACCTAAAAATTCGATTTTCCAACACTTTTTCAAGATAGATTTTTGCTACCTTAAAATGTAATTTAATTTTTTTATCAAATCCAATGTATGAATTGTTGTACTATTTGTTCGTAAATATGAAAAAAATTATTATAAAGCTGTGCAGTATGGCTAATTTTATTTAAATATTTCACTTTCGCGTTGTTTTTTTGTTGGGGAAATGTATTATGAAAGAATAATATGACTTAGTTTTTGCTAATCTATCAATAGCTCGCTGAGTACACATCCTACTGAAATACAGATATACGGCTTATATACCTACCTAAAAAACAATAACAATAATTATTTATTTTTTTTATAAGGACCAAAAAATTCACGTCCAGGAAATTTAAAAGAACATGGATAATTAATAACTTTTGATCCATATAAAATAAGTCTGAAACTATAGCTAGAAAGTCCTGTCTTCTAAAATCGCTTCAAAGTCCATGCTACACGGAATTCCACCCCAGATATTGTGAGCGATCCACGACCAATATATATTTACGTCGAAAACTCGAATTCAAAATTTTTCATTTTGTAATCTTAATACTTAATATAAATAAGTCAGTGAAAGTAATCAATATATGAGAATACTGAAGACGAGGTATACTCTAGTATCCAGTAGTATATAGTCACCGTGAACAATACTTACCAAAACGAGATCGGAGGTAAATACAACGTTTAATAATCACGTATTTAACTGATTGGATACGTTTACATGACCTACTTTTTAATTGAATCGATAAATTTTTTTTTATTAACACTTCTAAGAAGAGCAGCTATTGGTTTGTAGCACTATATTAATCTCCATTATTTAAAATTTTAGAATAAATTATCATAATACATGTATGCAATAATATTTAAGTTCAAATTCATGTATTTTTATTAATTTTTTCCCCATTTCATAGGATGTTCTATTCATTATAAATTCCAACTATTTTTTTTAAAAATAAAAATCATAAATACAATCAGATTTATGATAATTGTTTATGTATACTCTGATTTAATATTTGTTTTAGTTACAAATGGAAGGAGAGACGTCACTAGCGCAATTTAAACAACGATCTCAAATATTCAACCTAATTCTCTTCAATTAATATGCTTTATTCAAATAATTATTATTTCATTTATTTTACAAGCATTATGAATTTTTTTAATTTGTTTTGGGCTTTGCAATTTGGTTTACTGCTACAAAAATCGATTCCTATGTCTTCTGCATGGTACAAGATTTTATTTATTAATTACCGCATTATACGTGAATTATAATAATTTATTTTATAATTGTTAAATAGATATGAAATGTGGCTGGATACCGATGGCAACTCTTTTAATATACATTAATATTTTTTTGCTAATTTATTTATTTATACTTACTGCTATAATAAAAATATATACCATAACTAAATTTAATATTAGTTGTACAATGGCATGATACAGACATATGGGGAATCAAACATTGATAGAGCTCCAACAACATTTATAGAGGGAAAGATCTCGAGGATATCTTCCTTTCAGACGACTAGGAGGATTATCAGGTAATAAAGACAAACCAGATCAGAAACTACAGGGTGAGGGTTTGGGTGGTTGGGAAGTTTATCATGGAAGGATCGGTTTCTGGTTCTGGCCAAACTAGCAACATATGAAACATCGAGGTCCTGATGGATGATCAGTCTTTTGTTATGGATTGTAAGTTTAGACCTCTTTTCTATTAAGTTTTGTAATAGTCGGAATCGACGAGCAGTCTACTGCCTTAGTCTTGTGAGGATTCCAAGTTGGTCGTTTGTACAAATAGTCCTAGGTAACGGATCTATTCGACAGGAATAAGTGGGGTATTATTAAAGGATGCAGTGGGGCAGGACGTCGTGGGTTTACGACAAGGGTAAAGATGATTTGGTGCGATTTACAGGATTTTTTCTAATCCTCCAGTTTTTCAACCATTCTTCAAGGGATATTAATAAATAAATTATGGAAGACTGTCTAAGTTAATCAACCTAAATTAATTAACCTGAATACAAAGTTAAAATTTAAAACGTCCATCTACAACTAAATATTAATCAATATAATTTAATTTAATAAATTTTCTACACTGAATGCTTTGAAATGATGTGACATCATCAAATAATAAAGAATAAATTATTTAATAATTATTTTAATGAAACATATCAATTAAGCAGAATTAGCTATAATATCTGATATCTAATATCTACAGTGTCCTAACCTGTTGAAGGTAGGTTCTGTTTGGAGTTTGTAAATGAACATAGTAAGAAAAGTGGTTAATAAAAGTTTTAAATTTGGGAAAGAATTTTATAGAATGAATTTATGGGACAAAGGCAATTAGCCGGCATTTAAGAATTTTAAAGGAAAAAAATGAAAACAAAATAAGGTAAGACCAAAGAAATCAGTATGTAAGTGAAGGAAATTTGTTATAAAAGGAGTGTTTGTAGGAATCCTTGAAAATGACCTGAGTGGTCGAAACGTCGGATGTTTAAAAAAGAATAAAGTTGAGAGAAAAAGGATCAAAATTGTTTTAAAAAGAAACTAAACCACTCTCAAACAAGTATATTAATAAAAAATAAATCTAATAAAGAATAAATTATTTAATAATTATTTTAATGAAACATATCAATTAAGCAGAATTAGCTAGAATATCTGAGGTTCGTGGTTTAGATTGTACTAGTGATGTCTCTCCTTCAATAAGTAAGTTAAACCAAATATTAGATTAGAATATATTATAACACAGAATACATTATAATACAGTATTATAATGTAAAATACAAGAGCACGTTGGTAGGTAGTAGAAGGTTGGCTACGAAGGACCGAGGAGATTCCAGGCCACTTTGAGCTCTATAGGCAGGAGGTCGAATTCGTTAATTTGCTACTAATTACTTCACCATTACAGTACTGCCATGAAGCCTCCAGCCGGGTATCTTCTAAACTGCTCAATTATTCGCAAGGCCTTTGATATCTTATGTTCAGAATTACTGCCGTTATAGAATTAATCGTCTTATGGCACCTAAACCTATTTAATAATTTAAAAAAACGCTACATAGTATTACAAAACTGGATGAAAAGGTCAGCTATTTCACCCTAATTATTTATTACATTGATAAAAACTATGTATAATTACTAGTCAAAACTGATGAGTTTGCCATGTACAGTGAGGGGGGAATAAAAAATAACGGCTGTTTCAAAACTTTACAAAAAATGTTTTCATTCGGAGCTCTATATCTTTAAAATTAATAACACAAAAAACAAAAAAAAACCTAAAATGGCATCATTTAATGCAGTGTAGATTTTCTAAAATATGAACCCTAATGGAGCTATTTACGTTCAATAGTTCCCGAGATAGAGCTTTTTAAATACCAGAATTTCATAAAAAATTGTACTGATGTATTTGGTGAATTTATTTTGAGAAAACTATATCTGAAATACTATTCAACGTACAGATGCCTATGAGCACTTAAATTAAAGATAAATATACTATAAAGTTGTTTATCTTCATACGAATAAATGTTTTATTCGTGAAAAAAAATTTTACGAAATACATTAAAATCACAAAATGTTAAGTTATAGTTGTTTGGATAAATTTTTGAAAATACCATAAAAAACTACTACTCCAATGAAGATAAACTACTTCATAGTACATTTAACTAACTATAATTTGACTACTACCAGACATCTGAACCCCTTATGGTTCCTGAGATATACTTTTTCATAAATCAAAATTGTTGTCTGAACAACTAGTTACCAATATATTGTGAATTTAGTTTGTCGAATATCTTGAAAAATACTGCTCCTACGAAGATAAACATTATAAACTACTGACTGTATAGTACATTAAACTAACTTTGATTTGAGGGTTAAGAGACATTTTTACGTCGAATAGTTTTCGAGATATAGATTTCTAAAAATATATTCACTAACTACTGAATTTTCAATGCATTCTTTAAGAAATTTTGCAATTTAAAAAGCTATATCTCGAGAAATATTTAACGTAAATATGTCTATTAGGGCTCAAATTTTTATTCTACTTTAAACGATACCCTCTTAGGTTTTTTAGTATTGTTAGTAATTTTAAAGATATAGAGCTCCGAAAAAAACTTTTTCTCATCGTTTTGAAACAGCCGCCATTTATTATTCCCCTTCCTATACTTAGAAGACTCATCAATTTTGACTTGTAATTAAACATAGTTTTCATTAAAGTTCATTAAAGAGTCCTCATGGGCTCTTGTACTATAGTGGTGTGCTGTTTTATTCACCTTCTCTTCGTCCATACCATCTCTTTAAACGAGTAACCTTTTTTGGCTCAGGCTCGAGGACTAAACAAGCTAGGGCTGACTCTGTGGTCTCATAAAACAATCTTAAAGGTAAATATTTACAGAGAGCCGAGGAGCTTAAACGCAGAAACGGCTATTTCCACAGATTTCTAGACGCCCTTGAAAGTTTAATTCAAGTCGAGTGTTCTGTAAAAACATCAGATCATATTGGATGATTTATGCACAAGTTGTTAGCGGAAAGTAAACATGTAGTAAATAGCTACCATTCTTCTAACCAATACATAAATATAAAAGCCAAGTAGTTTCGTAGAAAAGTCGCGAGCAGAGGAAATTTTTTTTTTTCGGTTTTTGGATTTTAGTTATTTAAAAACGTAAACTTCAATATTTGAGGGGGTCTTAAGTTTTTTTATTATGTTAACAAAGGATCATTATTGAAAATTATAATCCAAAAACCAAAATATGCACGGTTATGTCTTCCTTCAGCGATAACTTACTGTGAAAATTCATCGATATGAAAATTATAGCTTACAACATTATCTTTAAAATAAGATCTTGAATAGTAACGGACATAATCCGGCGACATCGACAAAAACCTTATTTTTTCGTAACGAATAGGACACTATTATTTTCAAGTTTAAAATAATTTTGATTATTATTTTGAACTTAATTATAACATAAATAAAGAGCAAAAGCAATTAAATATGTAAACAAATAAAAATAGGGCATTTTCCAGAGAAGACTTACTGTTAGATACATGGGCGTATGCAGAGGGGAGCAAGGGATAGCCGCGCCCCCCCCTCCCCTAGATTTTTGGTACCCAATGAAAAAAAAAACGAAAATAGTGAACTTATTTGATAGATGATTTATTTCTGGAAACACGCTATAATTACCAAGGTAACTTTGTTGAGTTGACATTTTTACATATCACAAGATCACAACAATACCTTTGAAGGAACAAGATGGATATATGTTGATTCTTCGGTAAAAAAAAGAAGGTAAGATTCAATGAATACAATTATTCGTCATATACTTATCTGTAAAAATAAAGTGGGAAACCAATAAAAAAGAACCTCTTTTATATTCCATTCTTCCTATTATAACTTACAGTTTGCCATTTTAATAATCTCAGAATGTTTATTGAAAATAAATCAAAGAAGGCAACCATCGTAGAAGAGGTGGTTAATATTTTTGCCAGCAATCCCAGAAGGCTAATACTATCATAGCAAAGCTCTTCATCAGCTCTTATATTTTTGTATTTATTTGGTGTATTGTATGAATTTATGTACAATAATTAAGTTTAAGCTCGATTTTCAATAATTTATTTTGATAATAGATTAAAAAAATGAATGAATGAATTTTATGAAGTAGCAATAAAATGGTGGTGGTATTTCTTGGAATGCAGAATTATACATCTTTCTTTTACCCACCGGTTCCGAATGGAATATATATATATATATATATATATGTAGCTATGTGTGTAATAGGCTAAGGTCTGCTCCTCCCATGGTGAAATCCTGGCTATGTCCATGGTTAGTACTAGTACTCAATCAATATTTATGTCATAAGAAAGCATCCAATAAAAGTTTTCCCGAACATAAAGCAGTTTTAAAATTTCATTTAGTGCAAGACGTTAAAAAATACATTCCATTCCACTCCATTAGAAAATCAACAATACAACAATCAAATCGAAATATCAAAAATGCTCTTAAATTTTCTAGGGAGGATGACCCTGATTAGTGGGACACTTGGTATACAGGTTGTAAAATTTAATTACTTCATGGCGATTTTTTTGTATCAGAATTCTATCATCAATAGATAAATAAAACCACCTGTTAAGAATTAAAGGCAGTAGATGTTTGGAAGTAGGAGTTCAATGAGGTAGAACCCAGTTTATTGACTATGTGTAATATTTAAAAGAAAGATGGTCTGGGTGAGGTCCAAGAAAAATTTCATTAGTAATTAAACTGTTTAATGTGAGCCAACGTTTCGATCCATGTTGCAGGGCTTCCTCAGGACAAAAAAAGATACAAACACTACAATAGAATACTTTTATTTTAAATTATCTATTTTCGTACTTTGTTACCTTATTTTAGTGTTTGTATCTCTTTTAGCATCAATGAAGCCCTGCAATATGGGGAATTGTAAAGAAATCCCCCAAGCAATTGTCATGATGTACCTGTATACAAATTTTGAACAATAACGGGACTACTTCAATGCACTAACCAGAATAGAAATGTCAAGATACATTTTCAAGGAGCACCACAAAATAAATAATAACAGACCCATTAAGGAGCTGAACCCACACCGTTTTGAATTGAGCACTCAGTGATCACAGCCTCTATAATTATTATAATTGTTTCTTCATTCACAATTATGGATTATATTTATAACATATAAAAGGATTATCTGAATACTATCAAATGTACACAAACACAGCACAGATTGAGAGTTTAGGACGTATTTTCCCTTATAGGTACCAAAACTAGTGGTTTTCACGCATGAACTTGAAAACACCATAAAAATCACTATATGACATTAAAATACTTGATTAAATAACGCAGAACATAGTTATCTATGCTTTACCCCTGGATAAAGCAAAACCAGTTCTGTACCACATTTTTGAATAAAAGTATATATATTGTTTTTTTTTAAACTTCTAATTCCACCATATAAATATCCTAGGAGATATTAATCTATACCTTTAAGTAAAGTAGTTAAATAAAAAGATGAAATATTAATAAGTAGGTAAAAAATTAACGTTAAGTATAGAAATATTTTATGTCCTTACATTATTAATTTATAAGTAAAACATGTAACTTAGCTTTAAAAAAATATAAGATAAAATAATTTTATATACAACATGTATTATTTTAATGTTTTTATAACAACATCTCAACTTTATAACAAAATTATTTCTTTTACTAACATAAGATATTCAAATATATTTTTGTTATAAGTCTAGTTGGTTTGGCTGGCTTCGGTAAATTGAAACTACATTCAGCTGAATAAATTAAATGTTTATCGGAAAAAAGAACTAACTCTTGGAGCATTAGAGGCCCTAAATTATTAATTGCACTAAAAAGGAAACAATGTAATAATGTTTGCACTATGTAAAACAAGATTTAAAATAGTTAAGACTTAACATCTTCATTTTGGTAAAATCAATTTAAAAAAAAAAAAATAATTACCCATAGTCAAAAACTTAGAAGATAAAGTTATAACATATACATATTGCACCTTTAATACAATACTAACATCACGTCTAATAAAATAAAGTTAAATAAACATGTAACATTTGAGATAGTGGGAGTTCAATGATTCTAACTTTATATCAGAACTTTTTTTTTCCTCTTATCCAATCAAACTATTAGAAGTAGATTAATAATTATGTACTATTCATTAACATTTAAGTCTTGTTGTTTTTTTTTTAGTTAAATCAACCTCAGGAATTAAAAATCATTATTTTCTTGAAAATTCACTGTTTTTTAAATTTTAGTGTTGAATCAAGGATGCAAAGTAGACAACAAAATTATAATTGTTATCAATCATAAACTAATCATATCCACAGTTGAATATTCTATTTATACATACAAATGAGGTCTGAGAGATTTAGTTTAGCAAATCTGTGAATTGCTAATTCCTTTTTGAAAAGCAATCAAGATATCAAATGGTAGGAACACTTATAATTATTTTAAATTTTCAAATAAAAGCAATACAGAAATTAAGTCTGAAACTAAGCTATAAAATACCTTTCCCAATCTCATAACCTAAATTACTGTCTAAATCAACAATGCATACAAAAAAAAACAAAAAAAGTAGACTCTCATTAGAACACTTGGTAAACTGGGTTCATTTATGGTTATTCACAAAGCTTGCCAATAAATCTTATTTAAATAATAATGGAAAATTTTACGATAGTTTGTAGGATGGGAAAGTAAATATGAGTGCGTCCCCAATGTGACTTCGGAGGGGTGCCTTGTTTCCTGAAACAGAAGGATTTATTTCCACATTCGGGACCAGGTGATAGCTACAGGACCTACAGACAGCCTATATGTGGAGAAGCTATAACGGAATCATGTCAGCTGAGTAGAGCAGCATCAGAATCAATTCAGTACATCACATCAGGCTGCCAGCCAGGTGCTTGCTGGGAAGGAATATTTACTAAGGCATAACTATATGGCTAAAATTATCCACTAAGAATTAGCAAAAACATTTAAAATTCTGAATGACATCTGGCCTTATTAAAAGTACAGCCCACAAGCGATCATTGATAGAGAAGATGTCAAACTGTACTGGTCCCAGACCATCATCGCTGATCACATCATTCCTCACAACAAGCCTGATATTTTTCTTATCTCTAAGGGAGAAAAATATGCAAATATAATAGAAATAAGGGAGTCTTTGGATGACAACATTCATAAGGTAGTGGCCAAAAAAATTTGGAAATATCAGGATCTGGGTGAGGAACTAAAACAATCATATAAACTATAAAAAGTTAGGGTGCTACCATCATTATATCAACCAATGGTTTGATCCCAGAGACACCACGGGACAGTATTAAGGACCTGGATCCGTGATTAAATATTCTTGAACTAATACAGAAAGCAGAGTTGGTTGAGAATGTGAGCATAGTAAGGAAATTTATCAATATTAAAGATTAAACTTTTTCTAGCCTCATCCTTGACCTAGGACTGGGTAGGTACTATTTCCGGTGAAAGCAAAGAGTATAGAAAATTCGTAAAATAATAATAAAACAGTTTATTTTATTATCTAATTGAAAGAAAAAGAAGTTTTCATTAAATAAAATATCATTCTTAATTTCTCTTTTTGAGCAGATCCAAGATTGTTCACCTTACATCATCGAAAGTATATTGGAAATAAATATGCTGAATGCTTTGAGTTTCTAATTTGAACACATCCAATAACTCCATTTCCCAGAACTTCAAGAGATGCGTAGTTCATATTCAGTGAATCCATCCATTATAAGCCAGACAAAGTTTTTAAACCAACAAGTTAGTTGACAGATGAATTTGATTAACATTAAAAGTGTATGTTTAATCACATCTAGATCTGTACCACTCTTTGAAGGCATCCTCTTATAAAAATTATAAACCTTTTTTTTACAGATAGTGTTTGTTTCAATATTATTACATTAATATCCAAGAGAAGGCTTTTAGAAGATAGTGAATACAAGCATTTCTAACATCTTGGTCGGTACACGTTTGTGTATACAGTCTGGGAAGAATGGCCTCAACAGATTCTAAAAGCAATGGCCTTCATTCTCTAATTAGTATTACTTCTAAATGTTATGCACCCAATTATAAAGATTTTCACTGTCTGTTGGATTATAATATAGTCTAATACAAGCACTTGAGACTTCCTGAATGGTTTCCTGCAAGACAAGAGACTAATATTTAACCCACATAATACACTTAAAAGACAAGAACTCAACTGATGATTCAGCAAGATATACAGAATACTGGATAAAAATCTCTGGATCAAACATCTGATCTACAAGACCATCATCAAACCTATCTGAACTCTAGGTACAGCTAATTTTTCGAACATCGAGCACATCAAATCAGTCCAAACTCCTTAGAACAATTAGTCAATGCTCCACATTATATAATTAATAAAACCTTACATCACGACCCCAACTCTCTTTGTTCCATTGAAATTTTCAAACTTTCAACAGAGCCCCATTCATCATGCTAATCCCATAGCACAACACCAACAATCGCTATAATCCTCCTCAAAGATTGAAATGTCACTGGTGCTCAGATCTTTTGTAAATTTGCTTTTGGAGTTTTGGCTTCGCCACTTAATATAATTATAACAATTAAGATAAGAAATATATATGTTAACAATTTAAAAATAAAAGTAATTATAAAATTCAGAAAATCCAGAAGCTCAAAGATCAATTCAATAAAACAAATGTGATTCATTCTAGGAGGCGCAGTAAATTGAAGTGGGCCAGAAATGTTGCTCGGATTGCTAAGAATGACCAACCAAAGAAAATAATGACAGAGGTAATTCACGGGTCAAGAAGAAGATGAAGACGGAGAGCAGTGGCTGGTAATGCTATGTTTGAGGTGAAGAACTGGATTTCAGCAGAACAATATAGGGAGAGAAAATTGATGCAGGTGGCCAGGATCCGAAATAGAGTTGCAGCATCGAATGAATTAATAAATTTAAGAAATTAAAATAAAATAATATTGGAAGATCGTTGATTGACCATTTATAATATATAAAAGAAATGGTCCGGGTGTTGTAAAAAAAAAAAAAAAAAAAAAAAAAACTTAAATAGTAATTAAACTATTTAGTTTCTCCTAACTTTGCAGAGCTTCCTCAGAGTATACAGGATTGGGAGGGTTGGAGGATAATAACGTATTGACGGATTGGTTGTTAACCGTTGTCCTGTTGGTCTTCTCATCCACCTCCAGCTTCATTTTTGTGCATACCTGCATTCAGTAAGGTTTGTGTCCTATTTTGTTCATTATTTTCCTATTTTTCTTGACCTTTATTTCATCTTTATTCTCCTTTTTCTGTCTATTAGTGTGTACTGTTTTTTTATCTACTTTTTTTATTTGTTATTATTTCTGTTTTCGTTTATTGTTAAATACATTTTTTGTAATTATTGTTCATTTATAATTACTGTACATCTTATTTTTATTTACTTTATTCATTTTTAAATAAATTTTGACATATTTTAAATCATAGTGAGCCAAACCTTACAAATAAACATGCCGATGGCTTACTTCACAGTAGTGCTAAGTACATGTAAGTAACTAAGGTTCTCTCATTTAGGAAAATTAATTGAAAATTGTAATTTGCCTAAAAGAAAGAGCTTTTAATTGTATTTTTCATAAAGTTAGTATTCATGTACTTAACACTACTGTGAAGCAAGCCATCAATGTATTAATTGTAGGAAGACATAAGAAAATTAGAAAAAATATTTTTTTTACAAATTATTCATTAGCAACCTATAACCAACATAAAATTCCAAAACAAATACATTAAAAAAAAATCAATATATATCTAAAATAATTAATGACTGGGTTAATCAATTATATAAATTTTCCTATGTTGTTACAAAAGCAAGTTCTTAAGCATTCTCAGTCATAAATCAGTTGGAACTAAGGACATCTGTCTGAAGGTAGAGAATAAGTCAAATTATTTTTAAATCCTATTTATTCTATCAAAACCCTCGCTCCTATTCAAGTGGAGTATCATAATTCATTTTAACTTATGCCTAACAGTATAATTTATTTGTTCCGAAGTCTACTCTTCCTCATTTATACTTCACTACCTGTTCAGGGAAACATTGCTATTAATTTAATTAAATAAGATTTTTTCTGTCCATTTTTGAATAGAACATTTGTCAATTTACAACGTCTAGATATAAATAAGTTATAATTGTAAATTGTTTTTTAAATAATAAATCTGAGTACACTGGATTACTTTTCAGATTAATTCCAGCAAGCATTTCAATTAAAAATTGTTCCTACCTATATTTAATCTATATGATACTTTGTAAAAAGCAAATAAGTTTTTTATAAAATATAAAAAGGAAACAGGGTCTTGGCCTTGGATTGAGAAAATCCATCCTTATTATTATTCTAATTCTTTTTTTTTTTCATTAAAACAAATTAAAAATTATATGCAACTGCATTGATAGGTGCTTTGGACCGAATGGATTGTAACCTTCTAACTCTGGTTTGAACAGGTTGATAACATTAGGAAAGTCTGCTCTGTCATAGCATAATCCTGCCCTAATAAGAGTTTTGCAGAAATAGAAAAGGTTTAAAACGATTCAGAGAATGGCTCTGCTTTGGGTAACGAAAGCCTAAAGGACAGTTTCCAATGAGGTAATGTAGGTATTAGCAGGAGATTATCTCATGCCTGTATAAAGAGAAGACAAAATATGATTTTAAGAAAGAAGGCTCGGCAAGTTTTACATAGAATTTCCAAGTAAGGATTTCAGAAGATCTAAGAAAATCGGGAAGAATAATTTGGAAAGACACCTTTGAGGGATGTAATTGGTGGTGGCTAACTTTAGAAAATTTATATTTTAACAGATTGTAGGAGAGCATTGTCATCACTAAATAATCATATAAATAAAAATATCAGCAAGACAAAAATGGAAATAATAAAAAAACCATTATCAAGCAATAAAAGGGAAAAAACAAATAATATTTAAATGGATTAAGGATCATGCATGAATTCCAGATAATGAGGCAGTTGATAAATGGCTCAATTAGCCATTACAACTGGTCAGCTGGTAGACACTACGTTGTCTTCCTCAGATTATTACAAAATGATTAAATTGGATCAGATAGAAAACTGGCAAAAAAATATCGGTAGAGCCCCACCAGGAGTTCTATAAAAATATATTTCCTCATATTATTTGAAAACCATGGTTCTCACAAGCAAACATCATAAAAACTTATATTAGACTTAAGACAAATCATGAAAATTGCAATAACTACCAGCACAAAATAGACATAACCGAAACTTTTCAATGCAGAAATTGCAGCGGTAATGATATCTTTAAATATATCATACTTGTCCGGCATACAAAAAACAATGAGAAATATTTTATATATGTATATATAGTTGACCGTAAAAATTGATATATAAGAAGATGGTCAGGGTTGTGGTCAAAAGTGAAACAAAAATAGTTTATATAGATAGGAATTATCATAGTATCATTTTGTATCTTTTTAGCCCTGATGAAGCCCTGCAAAGTGGGGCGAAACATTGGAAAATAAATAGTTGTAAACTATTTTTGTTTCACTTTTGACCGCAACCCTGACCATCGTCTTATAAATGAGAAATATTGTTCAAAGATCTAGCTAGATACAAATCAAAATATTATTTATGATGGTATATTAAAAGTAACAGACAATGAAAAATATTTTACACCTATAAATATTTGAAATCTATAAACAAAAATGTATAACAGATATATTTATAGGTATATTAGTAAATCAGATATATTCAACTTGATAAATAATAGCAGTAACAAAGGGATTGGACAAACTGTCCAAAGGGGTTTTATAGAATAAAGTTATTTAATTTTAGGCTGTACATAATAAACCAATATAACCCACATAGGGATAAAAAAAACTTTAGAAAATACTTTTAAACCATCCATTCATGGTTGGAAGTCTAGTGGATCCTCCCTAACAAGTGAATACTGCAATTTTTTACAGGAAAATGGAAATTTCGTGCCAAGCTCTCTAACTTTATGAATAACATTAACCCCCTAAGCTCCTATTGTTTTCTGAAAACTTGTCGTCACCTACACAATTTTTGAAGTAATAAGAACTAAGTTACAGACTGTAAGCCATCAAAGAGGATAATTTCCCTCAGCTAATCGGTAAGGAGAACCACCTGTATTATGAAGATTTTGGCACTAGGACCAAATCATTTTAAACTTCAAAATAAAAAATTCAACATAAAAAAAAGTGAAAGGAGAATTAATATCAACAGTCCTTATTGCAAAAGGCGATATGAGTATATCTCTGTCTTTCGAAAACTTGCTGCTAAGGGGGAAGAAATTAATAAATAATGTTCTAATCTGACTATATAAAAGCTTTAAATGTTATAATGATTAAAACTTATTTAAAAGCACACTTCAGCAACAAGGGAATGACAATTAGAGAAACTAATACTTAGGATTTTCGATAAAACAAATAAGACAAATAAAAGTTCAAAGACCTGAGCAATAAATGAAGAATTTAAATGCAAAACAATATAAATGCGTTCAAAATAGTAATAAAGTGTATTGAGTGGTTTCTTGGTTGAGTATAATATTTTTTAGCTATATGTTTTTTTTAAAATACAATTTCATTCTTGAGTTAATCAATACAAAGACATAAATATAAAAAAAATATCCATAAAAGTAATTAAGAAGAGAATGTTTCAGAAAAAACAATACAGTCAAATTTGTAAGAATAAATTACCTACAATTCTCTTCCAGAGTTATACAAAAATGATTTATTTACTACAATATACACCTTACTTAAATTAATATTATACAAAACAATAGGATGCATCTGTTTGGCTTACTCATTTCATTAGCACAATTTTAAAAAAAATTTTAGATTTCCTGTAGTACCTTCCCAATACAAAAGTTATTAAATCCCATCCACAGTCTTTAATAATTCCCAATCTTATTGAATTTAAACTGCAAGATCTGAATAGATAAAAAATTTAATTTTTTAAACTATACACAAATTTCAAAAAATAAATCATTTTGATATTATTCTAATAGATTCCTAATTGACTATTCAGTTATTGAGGGAAAATAAAAACGTAGGGACATTGATGTTAACATGTCAATAGTAATTGTAAATAATACAAACTATTATGCACCACCCCTCTATTTTTTCTTTATCTTTATCATCATTTACTGCACTATAGTATTGCCACTAATCATATTGTGCTATACGCTTTTAATTCAAGTACTTCTTTTTCTCTTTGTTTTTATTTTTACAGACTAATTTTGAACAATAATGTTTAAAATATATCTTTAAAAAAAAGATCTCAATGAAAATTTAAAAATAATAAATTTTTTTTTTTGGTGAGAATATTTGCCTATCTTCGTACTTAACATTAATTTCTAGTTATAAATATTCAGTGATTAGTACTTCTTGTGTGAAAAATCGTAAATCTGGTGAAAACAAAAACCTATTAATCGGTTAGAGGTGTCACAAAAAAACCAGTAAGTTAAAAAAATTTCTGTTTTCTTTGGTACAGTTTTGATCTATGTTCTAGATACATATGAACTGATGGAAAGTCACAAATTTTTGAAAACCGTTTTCTAGTTGCAGGCCTACCTTCTACACCATAACCCCTGATGAAGAGCTGAAGCTCAGGTCGAAACGTCGGCATAAAATAAATAAATATGGTTTTGTTCATTTATGTTGTTCTTTGCTGACCACACCCCCGACAAACTTCTCCAATAATTGTTTTTTTTATTGACTTTATTTATTAAATCACACGTGTCTTCAAATTAAAGATAAACAGCAAATGTGATATCAAGAATAATATGATAATTTAAGGTATAATAAGATATTAAGTTAGTTAAGGTTAAATTTAAAGATTTTGATGTTTTAAATCTATTTACTTGAAATAATCTTTTAAAAAAGTTAAAAGATTTAAAAAATCAAAAACTTTATATGTAACCTTAACTAACAGAAGATATTTCATTTAAACAACTCAATTTAGAATTATATTTTATTCAATTAGTTAAATTATAGAATCGAAAGGAATAAGTTAGTAAGTAAAAAAAATGGTCCTCATGAGTTTTGTGTTAAATTTAACATCAACACAACATAAACAATTTAAGAAAAAAAATTAAATAGTGCTAGAATGAAAAAAAATCAATGTGTATATAATTTATATTATGTATGTATAAGATATGTCTGTCTAAAACTTGCAATCAATATTTTGGAGAAATATTGGAATAAAATGTCTTATGATAGTGAATAAATAAATGAAGACTTACGGCTTTCCGCTTTTCCTCGGCTGAAACTGCTGACTGAGAGCGATGCCTAAAGAGATGAATAACTTTTGCAACTGGCCCTCGACTATGTTCACCTTCACTTCCCGAATTTTGAGACTTTAATGAATTCTAGAAGAAAAAAAATTTAAATTAATAACTAAAACTCAAAATCAATTAAATAATATTCTATTTTTAAAAATTAGTCACTCCAAACATTGATGAGTTGTTTGTTTGTTTTTGTTTAGTGGCATAAAACATCATAGGTCACTAACATCATTTATACCTTATTTAATTTTTTCTTGTATTTGTTTAATTTAATTTTATTTATTTTAATTTAATATTTCTTTTTTGTCTGCCCAATGTTATATCTGTGTCAGTAAGACTTTTGATTTTAAAAATTGAAACACCTATTACACTGTTTTATCAACATCTCTAAGGGTTTTTGAAATATCCGGGTTTTATCCTGAGCTATTGAGGTGTAATGAGAAATATGGACATTCTTGGAAGATATGGCTAATTGTCAAATTTTTGTTCCAATACTGGCAGTTCGGAAGTATTTTTTAAAAAATAAGATAGGAGTAGGTGAGCCTCGTGTGACCTATTTTTAGCCTGGTCAGTACGACCTCTCTACGGTATTTGCGGCTGGAGGTACCCCAGAGCTTGACATCCTTTTTAATAATTTTAATTTAGTTCAGAAAGATTTTCATCAAAATGAAACTGTATATATGAAAAGGTCTTGTTAATGCTATAGTAAGGAATATGCCAAGATTTATCAAATGTTACACATTTATTTCAAATCTTAATGGAATCCCATAAAAGAATATTTATGCAATGATTAATTCATGTATATATATATTTAATTTTATTGTTTTAGTAACAATAAATAATTTACAAACCTCAAAAGGAAACTAGCCACTGATTGAAAAAAGAAATACAATAAACATTGTATGCAGGACTTCACTATTTTTTAATAGCAACAAATACAAAAACATTCCATTACTAAATCTAGGTATTGCAAAGCCAAAAATCTCCATAAACTAGTCTTTAGAAGATTAGAATGCATAAAATGTAATAAATAAAAAATTGGCCATGATACCATTAATGTTGTAGTATAGCATTAAGCTACAAAATATATTTTATTTTCTATTAAAAGAAAATAAAACTGAAAATTCTGTTTCTTTATATGTGGAAAGCTTTCATTAGTAGTTTAAGATATAGAGTTAATGTACGGCCAAAGTAAACTCATCAACCATAGAATGTATAATGAGCTATGTGTAAGGGGATGAAAATTCAATTAAAAAACATGGTATTTGTTCCATTTTAATTAAAGTCATACAAAAAAAATAGGTTAATGTACACTGACAGAAAAAAATTACAACTATAATTAAATAATAATTAAGTAAATAATGGAATTAATTATTTTTCTATATGAAATGTACTTTGAAATAAAGAAAATGTTTAATAAATAAAATAAAAAACAAAACATTATGATTAGAAATCAAACAGCCAAAGAAAATTTCTCTGGCAGACAGTATTGTTTATTTAAGAGAGTAAATAAAGATATTTTTCTATTCTATTCTAGAAATTTGACATGATCCATTCTTCCTTTAAGATATAACTATATAAAATATCTGAATGAAAGGCTTAAAGTTAATACAATAGTTATGTATTTGCTGAGTAAATGGAAAAAAAGGGACAAATAAAAATATCATACATTAATTGCTATTTAACAAATAAATAATATTCAACGGATACTTAACTTATATTCAAGACACTAAATATAAAACTAGATTCATCAATACTTACACATTATATGAGTAGCTTAGGTATATATATAATAAAAAATTAATATTGAAAGAAAATATCATCGACTAATTATTTTAAAACATAAATTTAATTAAAATTCTTCTATTTAAATAATAATTTTGTTATAATGGACAGCTGCTCAGTTAAATAAGTATTCAGACATCTCTAAAACCAGGAATATGGTTGAACTTAGGTTAGCTCCATAGTAGCATATTAATGCAATCCTCATTTCCTGATGTAAACTGCTTCCTTACAACATATAAGTAAAATAGTAGAGTTTCTTTCTAAAGTCTCGATACAAAACTAACTTCTTTTCCAACTCATAAGCGTGGCTCATTTTTTTACAAGGTCCTAGTGCAGAAAACCTTATTTCCTATTCTTGTAGCAGGATTTATATGAATAGGCCAAGACAGATATGTTCTCAGATAAGACGAGATGCCAATATATTCAAAATACTTATTTATTTTCTCTTTTATATAAAGACACTATAACTTACAATACCCTCTAGATTTCATTGGTGCCACTATCAACCACTAACCTTAATATTTATAGAGAGTTACTTCATACGCTGCCCCATTTTCATTAGGAAAATTAATTAATATAGTTATCTCCCAACCTTGGATAAAGAAGAAGAAGATAAATATTTTTGGATGATAAAAGTTTCAGCAGATGACTCAGTTATTTCAGTTTGCATCCACAGGTTTGCAGGAACCTTTCAATTACATAGGCTTTACTTTTCCTTGGGGATTTATTTGTTTTTCCTCACAGCTCAATAAATCTGATTCTGTATCTAATTGGTTACTAAGAGTAATTTATCATTATTGACATAATAACAGATCTAGGAGGCTTAGTACACAAAAACTATAAAAATTGTGAAACACAGAAATATAAAATATTCCATTTTCAATTTTCGAAAGCTTTAGATTCTGTGAGTGACTATGAGCTTTTCCGGATAAAATTCTATAACTTGGACTTCTCTAACAAATCATTAAAATGGTTCCATTCTTTCTGGTCCTATCCCTGATAAACTTTTATTATCCCCACAATTTGCTTCATGTAATGTCCCTAAGTGTTCCTAGCTATTATCAACTTTTTTTCACCAGCGAAAATCCCAGCACACCAGATCCATCACTATCCTGAAAATATACAAATCCATTTTTCCTTTTCTCCAGCCAATTTCATCGAGGTATCTCATAACTTGCAGGATGATACATTAACAGAATTAATCACCGGGCTTATACAAACAAGTTGCAGCTGAATGCGGAAATAACTGAAGATAACCTCATCGGTTCCAAATACTTCTTTCATACTCTTTCTTATTATCCTTTACTTTTCCTCAATAGCATTCCTATTTTACTTCATAACTCTGTTAAAAGCTTCGGAGTCAGTCACCTTTGATCCTCACCTGGCCTGGAGTAATCATGTATCATGTAAAAATTCAACACAGTTCCATTTATTTCACCAATCCTCGCATTTTAAAACCATTTCTCCTCTTTTATTTTAACACATTTTAATTACGGCAGCCTGGTTTACAAAGAACTCATAAGTGAACATGAAGTAATTTATGAATTTCTTTGTAGGATTTATGTTTGGAGTTCCCAGATGCACACATCTCTCAGGCTATTGAATTATAGTGGCTATATCTTTCTTTCTAATGGCAATATTACCATGGTTCTTTCCTATTTCAATCGATAAGAATTAATAAACCTTTCTATATCAATTAACTCTTATGTTCCTCAATCTACTCCGTGAACATCACAACTGAAAACCAATCGATATTTATACTCCATCACATAGGCCTGCTTTGTTTAGCAAATAGTTTCTTGTCTATTCCTTCTCCTTTTGGAATTCTCCATATGTTTTTAACCAGAATGCCTCTTTCCTAACTTCCTTCAAATATTCGCTATTTATTCACCTCTTTAAGTCCTAATCTTTCCATGAAATGTAAAATTTATTTTAGAAGTAATCCAATTATTAGAAATAGAACTACTTTTATACAACCTAGGCCAGTGGTTCCTAACCTCTTAAAATTGAAAAAAATCTGAAATGGTAAGGATTCAAACTGTGTTGAGTTGACCTGGAATGACCCATTCCAAAATTATTTCGCGGAACCTCGGTTGGGAACCTAGGCTAGAACATAAGCTCATAAGTTCATTGTTTTTGTTCTCAAGGGACTTGATCTCGAAATAAATATTACTCTTAGTAAAAATTTCAAATACATTTCGGCCTCCTTCATGGTTGGACCATGTTCATTCATCCAAATAGCAAACTTACCGTCATGGCGTTCTTGACCTGACCGATCAAGTTGGGCTTCTTGGTGTTGGCGTCGGACTTGCTTCTGGGCCTAAAGACCTCGAAGATGGATGGGGGGTGCGAGGCCCGAGAGTGCGAAGTGGAGACGGCGCCAGTGACCGTGTGGTATACCTGGTCTCCTCGCCTTCCCTTCCCGCGCCGCTCCGCCTCCGCCCGTGCGAGGATCGCAGCGGCTGCCGCACCGCCCCTCGCGTTCCAGGTCTCTGCAACAATAATGACAGTATAATTACAACAATGTTTTTAATTAATGTAGTACAATAAAAATTGAACAACCACAATAATATTGTTTATTATAAATATAACTTGTTTCTTTTCAAATTACCATGTTTGCGGTTGATAATAAACACTTGTCTAATAATTACAAGCAATTATTGCTAGGCCAGGAGTTTGGCTTGGCTAAAAACTATGCCAGTCGTAACCTATTCCATTTTCGTAACGAACTAGTTTTAGGATAGGGTTAATGTAGGAAATAAAAGCACAAAAATAATTAATCCAGAGGTGAAACAGAAATATATTATTTTAATCACTAAACTTTAAGTCATTGTATAGGTAAAATTTTAAGATTACACCAACCCCTGGCTCAGTAACTGGCCGTTAGTTAAAAAATTTACATTTACATTCGTACATTGTTAGTATAACAATATATCAGGCGGTTATTTCATTTGTGCACAGGAGAAGGGGACTCACGTTTAAGATTAGTTTTATAAAAGGTAAGTACGATTACAGGGCCGTCTGTAGGTGAGGGAGTTGAAGCGTAGGTCTTTGCAAACTCGGAATAGCAGTGGCGCCTGTTCAAATCTGACCTGTGGGGTCGACTTTAATTTCTGTAGTAGTCCCACAAAATTAAAGCTTGACTCCCAACATGGTCAAAATAGGGTGGTCCCCTGCAGTTAACCCACCGTAAGTCAGAAATGACGGAGGAGAATCATAAAATAATAATAATAAAATAAAAAGTACAATTAATTTGTAGTATTAAGGAATAGAAAACAAATAGAAACGGAATGTTTTCATTCTGAAAGATGTTAACCGCGCAGTTTGAACACTGCACTCCCTGACTTGGGCTGTTGGAGGTGGTACAGGCTCAACGTAATACGTTTCATTTTTGCTCCAGGAGCAATGAAGCACTCATTCGGATGCAAGGAATTTTCACCAAAGCTAATTCAGCTTACAAAATTAAATTTAATTTTTGATTTATTTATTTTAACTTCATCAATAAACTGGTTAAAAAAAAAAAAATTACTCTTTATTTTCCATATTACGCTATTAGCTTTTGTAACTATAGTTTGTAAAAAGCCTGCTTTACATGAACAAACCGGAGTTGATAGCTACAAAAATGGAACCAGTCTCAACTTTTGACCGATGTTTGACATCGATTTTTTGTAAATCTTATCATACCTTGTTATAAAGAACATAAGTAAGTAGAAATGTGAAGTGAAATCATTCATCATCATAATTATATTTGAGTGGATACCCACTGCCACAAACCAGGAAACGCCATGACAGACCATTAAGGGACCCTTACACGCTGAATACTAATGAACCAATATCGAATTTCGTCAATATATTGACCGTTTGAAGGGTATATTGTAGCAATATTTAGACCTGACCTGTATATACCACGTTGAATAATATTTACCACGTAAGGTGAACATTACTCTAACATAAGTGAATTAAACATTTGCTGCCACAAATAACATAACTGATCGCTTGGTCAAACACATCCTAAAATAGTTGTAAGAATTTCAAGATTTTTAATTGCCATTATTTTATGCGAATAGTGAACTAGTACACATTGCTCAATATAGATGTGAATGATATTGTCAAATTTTCGTTTTGATCAATATGTATATTCGACTTCACTGAAGGCCTCAGAAACGCATTTTTATGAGAAACATTATCATATAAAAAATTCAAAGCCTTGTCTAACAACCAGACACTGGTGAGACACTTGGTCAGGTAATCAGGCCTAAAGCGATTGTTTGTATGAGAGACGAGGTGCACCTAATCAGTCCAGTAATCCACACACCATATTCTACGTTTGAGTAATTCAGTTAGCATGAATGAAGTTATGGGCAAAGTCCAAAAAGTAGCCCAACTTATCATAGACAAGCTCCGACATATAAACGTTAACATAGCAAAATCTGACGAACTTTCTCATATAAGAAAATCGTAAAAAAAGAAACAAAACTAAACGAACAAATAATACAGACTAAGAGATATCTCACCTGCCGCGGCATGAAACTTGAGTCTCACTTTTTGTTTTTTTCAGCACAGCTATCACTTAGACTTTAACTACTAATGTACAAAGCAATATACAGACCCTCATTATTATATGGTCCACCTCTACAAAAGAGAGACGAGCCATGGCTCAGATACATAGCAAATTATTGCTGGAAACAGTACGACAGTACATTACACAGAGATAAACTCCCGGCTTTTTTTAATCCTTTATTCCGTTTTCTCGCTCCATTTCCCACTTCTTGGAAGGTGGAAGAGCAGGA
The DNA here is from genome assembly GCF_000696795.3 of Halyomorpha halys. Taxonomy (NCBI): domain Eukaryota; kingdom Metazoa; phylum Arthropoda; class Insecta; order Hemiptera; family Pentatomidae; genus Halyomorpha; species Halyomorpha halys. The sequence goes on along the minus strand of NW_027108067.1, from coordinate 737,243 downwards.
AGGGTCCTGACAATCCTGTTAACATCACTCTTAAACCTCTATTTATATCCCCACTTCCCTCTCCCCCCCCCCCGACAGAATTTACATTTCAACCAACAGATAAGTATTCATTTTTCACCTCCTAATATCCACGTTAGAAAAAGGTAACAATTCCGCAGAATTATTTTTTTAGAAAACTATTCTACTTCTATGATTGTTTCGTTGCTATCTATAGATGATTTTTGTAAATTTGCTTGATTGATGGAAAGGTTGTTGCGGATCACTGGAGAGGAGAGGTATGAAAGAGTGAAACAGTGGGAATGAATAACGTATTGGGTGTAAATGTTTTTTTGTTTTTTTTTAATTATTTATTTAATGTAATTTACAACTGTACAAAATAATACAATAGGTAAATATGTTCATATGCACTTGAAAATCTTGAGAAGGAACCACCCATTGGTGGTACTTCAAACATTAATTTAAATTAGAAGGTCCCGTGGCCATCTTCTTTTCAGACGCCTCGGAGGATTATCAGGGATTGT
>NW_027108067.1:734011-735627 GCF_000696795.3 Halyomorpha halys | reverse complement strand
TAAATCCAAACTGGTGGTCAGGAATAACATGATATGAGTCAAGGATTGGATAGAGGCGTGGTGTAAATGTAAATTGTAATTTGGCTTTGTACGAAAGGGGGGGGGGGAACTGATACATGTATATAGGAAGGAAAAAGGAGTAGGAAGAAAAGAAAAAAAATGTTAAGTAAAGGGAAAAAATGTATTCAAGCTTATTGCATTTAGTGTATTGATGATAATTCTTTGAAAAATGGAATATCTTAATGTATTGTAATTTATGTAAGTCCAATTATGGATTGGTGGGGACGCTGTATGTTATAGCAACTCAATGTATGAAATAATATTTTCCTATCATCACTAAAAGCTATTTTAGTAATCCACTGTGATTGCTTTTTCAGAGGGATCGAAAAAAAAAATATGAGATTTTAACTGAGACAACTTTTCTTTATCGACCGAGGAAGGTTAATTGGAATGGAGTCTGGGCAGAAATATACTGATGGAATAGTGATATAATTCGGAGATATATTGAAAAATTAACTTGTATGATTATTCTATTTTTCTAAAATGTTGTTTATTCATTAAATAAATAAAGAGCAGATGCTAACGATCCGACGAAGTGGATATTGACTGGAGTATTTACCAGGAAGGAAACTACACAACAATTACTGTCATCGACTTGTTAATGTACAACAAGAAGCTCTAAGAAAAGCCATTCGGCCTATATTAATCCCATTATCTAGATTATTCCCGGTCCCTTCCTTTTCGGGAGGGATAAAGAAACACGAGTTGTACCAACAGCAATAATTTCAGAAATAAATAATGAGGCAAAGCGTTATTAAATAGAAGCTCCCAATGCCGAATGTATAAATTACACATGAACCTTTATAATCACCAAGACAAAAAAAAAAAAAATAAATATATAAGAAGAAGAAGTATGAAGAAATAATATTTATTTTAAAACTTTTAGTCGGACTTCGTAAAATAAATTTAAAAAATGTTAACTGTTGCCACGAAAAGAGCGGAGATACTGTAAATTGAACAATAAAATAAGAATGTTACGAAAAAACAGTTAATTGATATTAATAGCATAGAGAAAATAATATATATTTTGATGATAAAATAAAATATGTATATTTAATATGTAAAAAGTTTTTATTTATTTCGTAAGTCTTAATAAGAGATTATTTATAATTTATAAATAAAGGGTTATTTCCTATATTAATTAGCATATTAATACATTGTGTTGATAAATAACATTTTATTTAATCATTTGGATGTGAAATGAATATTTCGTATTTTTAAGTAATAAATTTTAATATTGGATAATTAAAACAATTTTTGTTAAAACACCGGAAAAATTAAATTTATATAAAATAAATGCCGATTGTCATACACTTTAAGTACTCAGGGTCTACGGTAACTAGAAAAAACGAAATTGATGAAATAAAAGTTAGGTTGAAGGCGGGGAAATAATATATATTGTTCATTTTCGTCATTGTTTAGCTCGCGCATTCTATCCAAAAAACATAAAAGTTAGAATTTACTAAACTATTATCATTCCCACTGTTCTTTACAGGTGCGAAACGTAAAACCTCACACTAAGAACAGCGTCTTAAGGATTTTGAAAATAAAGTATT
>NW_027108067.1:718620-732072 GCF_000696795.3 Halyomorpha halys | reverse complement strand
GACCATCTCCCTATATATCAATTTTTACGGTCAACTATACATACATATATTAGGCAAAATATTCGGACCGTAAAAGAATGAAGCAAGGGGAAAATGCTGAATTGAGAAACTATACCCAATAAATATAATTCAGGTTATATAACATTGCACCGAAAAAGATGGCCATATGAGTTTGTGTGACTTAGTAACGAAAGAATCCCTGTGAAGGGTGAACGACCGAAAGAAAGGACGAAACGTAGGTGGGAGGATTGCATTAAAAAGGTTCGCTAAGCCTTTTTTACTATAATTATTAATGATAATATTAATATATAAAATATTAACTTTTAATTACGCGTGTTATTTACGAAATAATAAAAACTTCTAATCTGATGAAGTTTTGTTTTCAATATTTAAAATAAACCTAATTTTGGAATAATTGAAATGTATTGACGATTGATCAAATGAATAAATAAATAAATTCATAAGCTAAAAATCATCATAATATACATGGAATATGATCGATTAATGAAATGATCAATTAGAAAAAACTTCGATGGGAAAAGTTTGATGAATGCTGGGCGTACTGGAAGGACTAAGATTGCATCTGCCAACAAACTTTATCAATGTTCGCCTCCGCTGGGAAGTTTTTGACGGGCTGATAAATGAGGCGGGATATCCAAGCCGATTCCTCATCTTAGCAAGTTTAATTTCAGTTGGCTCCACAGTCCGCAACATTTAAGTCTATCAGGAATAATACTTTTCTTATTATTTTAAATAATTAAAACATTATTGTATTATTTTATTAGACAAAAACGACACCAGAGCTAAAAAGTTACTCATTGTTTTTGTATATAATTTAAAATCTTTATCCATACTTGACAATCAATGACAGCCATTCTATGGTAGAGGCTTTTGAACGTCACTAATTCCCAATTGTTTAGTGAAGTTAGTAAAAATTGTTAATTTATCATCTTAGGCACTCAGTGAACACATAATTTATTGTTTTGTTTTTTAAATATCAAAGGTTTGGCTAGAAAGTAAGGTTTTGTAGCTATAAGACATTAAGTGAAAAACCTACCATGTTCAGATTTGTATATCAATTATTACATATGAACAATGAAAAGGCCCTACACATTAATCTTACACAAAAACTAGAAACTTGCCCTCCAATATACCTCAATAACTGACCCATCAGAGAACAACATGGGGACCACAAAGTAAGGAAAACCACCAGTCGCTAAATCTATTGCGCTCACTAGACGAAACTCCAAATTAAAAACAAGACAGAAATTAAGCACATGTACATACTTCCTAAAACCTGTTTGGCACATATACACAACAAATTTATGGAATAGCTGAACATACTCAAACGAATACAACCTCTCCAATCTAAAACACTACGACTTATCACCAAAGCACGATGGTACGTAGAGAACAATACTTTACATACTGACTTAAAAATTCCAACGGTCATTGAATAAATACCAACTTACAACAAACCCTCATGAAAAATTACTGGGACACCAAAATACACTTATAGGGCAAATGGCCACGACTCTAAAGGCTGAGAACACCATGAGGAGACTAAAAAGAACGTGGATGAGGGACCTGCTGACATGAGAAAGTAAGAAGGCCAGAGAAGAGATACCGCTTCCTCAAACCTTACATGATATTTGACTAATTAATGTAATAGTCTGGCAACCTGGCAACAATTTTTTTGAAATTAATTAAGTTACATTATAATTAAATTAAAAAAAATATTGTACCTTAATAAATTAACTTTGATTGTATTTCTTAAAAGGCAAATTATTATTTACATGGATTACATTTACGAGTACACCATGCTTACTCTTATCTGCTGCGGTACCCAGTGGCTGCTGTGCTCCCCTCTCCCGAAGAACATGTACGAGTCCTCAAGTACCCTACCTCGTTACTAAGCAAGAGTGGATAAATGTACCCCAACGCGGAAGTTTTGTCTGCTTTTATAAAATTTCCAAAAGTGCGCATGCGCTGATCATTCGATCATACATAGTCCATTAATCACGTAAGTAATAAAGGAACTTTCTTATGTTATGATCCCATTTTTTAATTCTATAGCTATGTGGATTGATTTTTTTTTCCATCATTAATTACAGCAAGGAACTATTGTAACACACGATGTACTAGGGCGATGGTATAGTAAATCCTGATAAGTTAAAATGCCCCAAATACAATTTTGTTTCAAAACAATTTTTTGTAGTATTTTCAACATAGTGCGGCTTTGCTTGAACAGAAACTCATACATCTCACAAAAAAAATTTTTTCATTAATTTAATTTTTGAAGTATTACATACATAAGTATTTTATTTTTATATATTTAGAGAATATAATACTGGACTCCCTGGGAATTATCCACCACCACATGCATGGAAATTAATGAGTAAGGGTGTTATCCAGAGGAGGGATGGCATGCATGCATCGCATATCTTATTTGTTGTTTTACTTATTACCTTGTCGTTTTTATATTTTTGATACTTTAATATTTGTTATATAGGGGAATTAGAGAGAGTGAATTTGTCGATCAAATGAAATAAATATTGTGAAATGGAAGGCAAAGAAAAAAAGGAATAAATTGAAAAACTTGTATTTAGTGAGTAGACTGGTATGGTATTAATTGTAAAAGAAAAATTTAGGAAAAAAAAAATGTTTTCTTTCTATTGTAATATATCATATAAAAATATGTAATTTATATATGTCCGATCACGGATTAATGTAGCAACCCGATGTATTTGGGCAGCACGAATTAATAAAGCATTTATTTCTCTTGTACCAGAGGCTCAAGTTGATTTGTACCAACTCTAATTAACTTCCAAAGAAAGTAATAGCAACCTACGGTACTATCTTCGTAATACATTGTAATTGTATACCAATTCTTAATAACATAAAAACTATCTAGTTCGTCTGATGTGCCATTATTCAAGCAAAGGTGTGCGACATCTCATCAAATTAGAAAACCCAAAAATCCAGGTGTGGTCAGAACTGATCCCAAATAAGTAAAACATATTAAATAATGCCGACGTTTCGACCTGAATTTCAGTCATTCATCAAGGCTGAAAAATAAAAAACGAGGTAACAAAGCAGAGAAAAAAATAATAAACAAAAATAGAAATTTGTATAATTTTTGAAGTAAGAATTATAAAAAACAAATGATAAAAATTTGCACACACATCCTTTTAATTTAGTTTTTAATTTTAAAATTAGTAAGTGAATAGAATTGGCGTCGGAGGAGTGCCTGTGAAGTGAGGACTTCACCTTTTTTTTCTCTCATCTTACTTTTTTTTGGGGTGGTTTTCAAGCATTAATGAAACCAATAATGAGGTCCACTCCTCACATTATTTTTCATTATCATTTCTACACATTATTATTGTTTTTACTATTATTTATTTCGAAGTAAATAAGTAAAATCATATAGATTAGTAAAACCTTTACAAATCATTTATATTATATGTAAAAATTACTCTAAAATAAACAATTTTGTCTGTTGATAAATAGATATGACACATAACCATAACTAGAACTACGCATTATTACAATTAAGGCTAAATTAGCAGATTCAAACATTGATTGACACTTCATACTCATTAAGAGCCAAGAGTTGAGGACAATTTCGCGAACTGGCGGAGAAAGCCATTTAGTTTTCCCAACGAAGCTCCACAAAGGCTAAACAAACCGAAGTTCCTCGATGATATCGACCACTAAATCGATTAAACGCAGCTTGAATCAACAATTGATTAAAACGGATAAGCCGAAAACGAGCTGGTAGCAAACTAAGTAATCGATCTGTTAGGGATAGTTTGTTTAGGGATCGGTAGCCACTAAGAGGTTTATTATCGTCGGAGGATGTTCGGGTTTGAGTCCACGCCAAAATACCAACAGAGGCTAGAACCTTGTATCACTACCGGTAATAAATAATAGTGTATTAAAAGAACAAAAAATAAAATAAAATACTAGTTATAACAAAAACATCCATATAGTCTCAACACTGTTTTATTATCTTTATACTCTCACGTTTCAGCCATTCCGAACATTTTCAAGAATCTATCAATTAAAATTTTTAATTACTTTTCTTCATTATAAATTAATTCTATAAACATGATGATAAATTACATTTCCTACTTTATTCATATTATTGCAGGCCATTATGCCTTTTTCAATTTTTATCATTAGTCAATTACCTATACAACGTCATCAAATGGGAAACAATGTGTTCTAATAAATTAATTTTTATCATATTGTGCTAAATTACTTCTTATTTTCACAGTTATACTTATTACAATAATTAGTTTACAATTTCTATTTCACTTAATGACTTTATCAACACAACATTAACCTGCCTCAACATCCCAGGTTTGCTACATCCTCATTATATTTTCAATTTTATTCTAGTTTATTTATTCATTCATAATAGTATTTAAAAAAAAAAACCTACAAATTTTAATTATATATTACTTATCATAACAAAAAAAATATTACGATCAAAAATTAAGTTTGCTTAAAATTTCAGCATAATGCTGGTTCAATTTTATTCAAAGTGAAAATGCTTTCCTGAACTATTTTTCCAAATGAGCCTTTTTAGTTGACAGATTGATAAACACCAATTTCAACAATTCGGAGAAGAATTTGTAATATTTTTCGATGCGAAATTTTAAGATTTTTTTTTTAAAGTACAACAGAAATAAAACAATACAACATTTGATTAAAATTTACACTCTGCTCTTAATCATTTGTTAAATGCTAAAATTGTATAGAATCAGTTTAATCACCGTAGTCTGGAGTAAACCAAAATATGCAGAGATTGATATTTATAAGACTGGTTCTGAAGTGGACTGTACATAATGGATTTAAAATAAATGAAGTATGGTTAAATAGGGAGATGAACCTCTATTCTTGAAATGATTTATAACACATTATATATATGGTTTAATCAATGATTATATATGGTTTAATCAAGATTGTTTACTGAATATGTTAATGTTAATTAGGTTAGTATTTAATTTTGATTATTGAGTTACATAGAATAATGAAGATATTACTTGGTTTACGTTTTACTTGGTAGTTGAGCTATTGAAATTTTGATTGTTCTTGAAGACGTAAGTCTTCTACTGTGTTCAGTTCTCTCATCCTGCATGGGTATGGTGGAGAAACTGGTCACTCATGGTGATAATTGACATTAACCAACAGTTATTTTGCACTGGGTGGCCTGTGTTCACCCTTCAATATTCTTGGTTTGACCGCCTCCCCCACCCCATCGGAGCTGAGAGCATACGTTTCCTTTGTTTGCCAATTGATGGAAGGATCTTGATAACTTATACAAACGTTCGAGAGGGTTCTTCCTCAAACAGAATCAATATTAAAAAAAACTAAGAATGATTATATGGAGTTATACTGTCAAGTGGAAGGCTCATATCGCACTAGTATTTCTAAAGTGACACAACTCAAAATCGGTGTTTTTGAGTTATGACTATGAAAGAAATTGGTAAATATATCTTTATGAATCATCAAAACTGTATCAACCTAGCTTCAGAGCTTGTCCGCCAGAGGGCACTTGAGTCACTCTTGCTGCCTTAATGCTATTCCCCCTCCAAAGGCAAGAGTGTCACATTGTCAGTTGTCTTGAATTTTAAGTTGTGTCACTTTAGAAATACTAGTGCGATATATGAATGATATATTAGTGAAATTAAAGAACTGACTATTAAAAACTATGGTGACAAAAAAAATTACGACTAGGAAATAGGAAAAACGTACTGCGGGTGCACCCGCGTAGTCAAACTCATCTTAGAACATATATTTTTGAGCAGAGTTATTTCGTCATTCTTTATTCCTTCTACGACTTTCAATGTTAAATATAAGTGTTATTCTAAAATCTTTGGCTTTCCGGTATATATGTCTATATTAATTCTCTTGTTGCTAAGCTAAACCCTCAGCTTTTAACTGGTTTTAAGCGTTTAACAGTTATTGACTAGTCAGAATAAATGGTATATGTCAAAAACTGGTTTACTTACCCTAGAAAAGTGTAATTTATTCTTGAAATGAGTTACAAAATTAATCTAAAAACACCATTAAATAAACCTAAAAATAGACTTGTCAACTCAAAATACAGAAGTTAAATCTTTTAGTTTAATATACCATTTGTATGGATTCTTTTTTTTACATTAGTTGAAAAGCTTTAAATGAGTGTTCAAAAAAATTAGAAATTGGATATATAACACCGGACACATAAAAGTACAAAAAAAAAAAAACATTGATTTAGAAAGGAAAATATTTTTAGGAAAATTCGTTTCTTAGAATAGTATGTCACATCCATTTGGCCGGATTAATGAGTTTTAGTTTTCATATCACGCATGATATAATGATTTTTATCTTGTAATTGATTCTACACGTTTTCCACTTGCCGCATATTCGAGACTCATACAAATGCTTGGCAAATAAAGGCAGCAACAAACATCGGTACCCACACGCTTGTATGTTCTTTTTACTTTTGTCGACTAATACATTCGATTTTCATTATAAAGGAAGAAAATAAAAATAGGCTAAATGAAAAGAAACATAAATAAGAGAAAAGTAGGTTGTAGATGATAAAAATTCATATAAATAGTACTACATAACCTATGAATTCAACCCCCCTTCTTAAATTTTGATCAGAAACTAGTTAATTAACCTACCTAGACATATAATTGTGCTAAGTTACATAAAAAAATAAACTGCTTAAGTTAATTGACAACATTTGAAACAATGGATTTATACAGAATCGATAAATAACTAAATAAAACAAAGAGAGTAAATAACAGTTATCGGTTGGCAGTTCAAAAACCATGTTGACCGAACACAAACGTGTGAATGGAGCACAACCGATCTTTGATTTGTGGCCAAAGACCGACACTCGAGGGATCGGCCGCAAATTCAGGCCAAATTGCACTAACCAATCCAAATAACCTATCCACACGCTTCCGCATGTGCGTATTTGTCATTGTTTGGCAAACGTGTAGAGGGACACCTTTATACTCTACATTTTTGGCTGAGCTAGACATTTTAGGATTTATACGCAAAGAATAATTAGATGAGAATTTAAAAATCCTAATAGCTGATCCTAATCGCGCGAGGCCTCCATGGTCTGTTCCCCATATAATAATAATAGCTGATTCGGTACTGATTACTTAATTAGTTAGGATAGGTTACCTAAGAGTTACAGGATCGTCATAAATTCCAGATTAAGTGTGTTAGAAATTCTTCTATTTATAGATGTATATTTTATAGGCTGGGTTTCATGCATCGGACTACTGCACCAAAAATCGAGGGGAGTTAATATTGAAGGTTGAATCAAATAAGCTTTATCTTGCCGATACGAACGGAAGGGGAAACCATTTTCCTGTGGCCTGCCGCAAGATTCGATACGACCACGGGGTCTCATCATTGCTGCACCTGGAGCCCAATCTATGCAATTCCTCAACTTTTGAAAAGTGTAAATATTTTTTTTTTTATATTTATTTATTGCTATTTACAACTGTACATTATAATACATTTAGTAAATCTGATCTAAGTTAAATTGGAGTGTTACAGGCGTGTAGAGAAACTACCCATTGGTACCACTCTAATGATATTTTACATTAGCTGGTCTCGTGGCCATCTTTTTTTCAGGCGCCTCGGAGGATTGTCAGGAATGGAAGAGGATGCAAGATTAGAAACTAAGGGGTTTGAGTGGTTAGAGAGTTTATAATGGAAGGAGTGATATCTGGTTCGGGCTAGATCGGAACATTAAGGTCTTTATGTATGATTTTATTTGTGACAAAGTAAGGAGCATTGAGGATTTTACGAAGGATTTTGGATTGTAAGGATTGAATACGAGAGGAATTCGAAGTGTAAATATTAACATCATATTATATGTATAAATAATTGACCGTATTATTTCAAATTATGAAGAAGATGGTCAGGGATGCGGTCAAAATAAAAATAAAAAAGTAGGTAACAACTATTTATTTGCCAACGTTTCGCCCCACTATGAAAAACTTCATCAGGGCTAAAAAGATACAAAAACAAGTAAACATATTTTGAAATAGTATGATAATAAGATACAAAAAGATAAATAAGGATAGGGTTATTATTATGTAGCTATAAGTGAAAAGTAAATTACATACAAATGAAAGAAAATAAAAAATAAAATAGTATTGACATAAAACAGACAATGAAAGGAATATTTAAAAAACTACGGCAACTATAAGGTTGAAGATGAACAGGAGACGTATTAATTTATTCTTTACTCATTTATTATCATTATTATTAATTTTATTTTTATTTATTCTTTCTCAACCTTTATTTAATCTCAACTTTCTTCTTTATTTTTCTTCGTTCAGTGTGTTAAATGTTATTTGTTCTACTTGTCTATGTTTACATGTTATTACGTCTCCTGTTTATTTTATATTAATACTATTTTATTTATTCGTTTCTTTCATTTGTATATAATTTTATTTTCACTTATATTTACATAATTTATACTCTAACTCAATTTACCTTTTTGTATCTTATTATCCTTCTAAAATATTTTTAGTTCTTTATAAACAATAATGGTCTGGGGTTTTCTCCTTACTATTTTCTATTTTATCTTTTTTCCCGCTATTTATTTATAAAATCCTTTAGTATTCTATATTTATCTATTGTTAATTATTGCTAACAATGAAAACTTTTATTATTATTAAAAAAGTTTAATCGAGCAATATTCAAAAAGTGGCTGAAATTAAAATACGGCTTGAAACCCTCCACTCCCGCCTTCCGAGGTAGCCTTACATGTCTGACTTAACTAAGATACTTATAGCGAGTAGTCGATGTACATGTCACAACCTCACAAGAAGAGATCATAACACAAAAAAGGCCATCCTTCCCACTGTAAAAATCGGAGTTATTCTTTATGTCAACTGAAATGCTCATTTGAAAAATGAACAGGGAAACCTATTGCTACAGTTGATAATAGAGAAATAAATTATAGTAAGAAATTCGAATTTTCGACAGAAATACATCTTTTAAGTCCAAAAAGCTTAGTCTTGGAAAATGGTCTGGGTGCCAGTGCACGAAAAGGCAAGCTCAAAAATAAAACGACATGCGAAATTGAAATTACGTATATAAGGCGGGTATATACCTTGAATGTAATAAATTTCAATAAAATCAACTAACTGGAAGTGCTACTTTATAAAATTGATTTATCGATCTTCTCGAAAAGACCTCGAATGATTTTGATTAAACTCGGTATATCAATGTACAATTAAATATTCTTTGATATCAGTTAAGTTTTATCATCATTGAAATAGTCTGACAGGGCTTAAGTGAAGAATTTTTAAAAACATAAAATTCAGGGAATTCGTCTAGGGGTGGAAGGTGGTGTGCCCCACTCATTTCACGATGGGAAGGACTTTACGACCCGACATCGGCGAGCTACCGGAAGAAGAGGAAGCTTAGTAAGCCTAACTACAAACTAATACTATTACTTTTGTAATTTGTATTTGATACAATTTCACTGACTTATAAAATTCTGCCAGGTAATTTTTTACTTTTAAACTCACGTAATATCACTAATAGTCGTCCCTATCAAGAAACAAAATGTATTAGTGCATGTACTTTATAGTTTGTGTACTTGTATTTATGGACTAATACTATAAGCTTTCATTATGAAACAGGCAAATAATTGCATTAAGTTAAATCTACAAGACTAATAGTATTAGTTTGTACTTTATTATGAAACAGGTTCCTGGGGGACCTACCGGACGGATGCAGTAGACAGGGTGCAGCCATATCATAAGGCGCTGAGCTGCACCACAGTAAAAATTAAAAATTGTTCCAAACAAATAATGAATCGGAACCCCCTAAAATTATTATAGTAATTTATAACAAATATTAAAAAATGTTGATTTTTGGGCAGTACCGCAAACCTAGCGTACTATCCTACTGCTGCCACACCCTGTAAGTCACAAATGACGAGGGAGGGAGACAAAAAAAAAAATCATTGGTAGCAATAATGAACAATAAATATTAAAGAAGATATTAAAGATTGTTTTCAAGAAATAAAGGAAAAAACAAATCATTACCGACTTACAGTTTCGCTATTTTATTCTTGGCAGGAAGAAAATTTATTTTCTTTATTCCCACCTCGAGAAATCCTAAAATACAATTTTTTATTACAACAGTAAATTTGTTGTCATTACAATGTAATTTAACAATAAAATTTTGTTGTTCATAATTTTCACTTTCCTTGCTCTTTAGATTTTTTTTACAAAAAAAAGCGTTAAATTCAACACAAGCCCACCAATCTATAAAAAACATAGGGACTATACTATATAGAGTGGTAAGTTTCTTCATCAGGTTTACTTTTCATGAAATTCGTCTAAAATTACATTTCTTTTTCAAATGAAATATTTTTGATAAGATAAATTATACAAAATTAATATCATTGTATATTATAAGTTGGGGTAACACACTCATAACACTATCCAGAGCTGTTATTTTTATTCAATCTTGAAAATCCTCCAAGAATAGTCTTAAACAACAGCAATCAAAACATCTGATCAATAAGTAAGCCAACAATACGGTGATAGATGGCCATAATGTTTGGTTACTGACCGGGTTTCCATCCATTCACCGCGGAATTGATTCAGGGCTCACTATGTTATTCAACATCCGATACAAAACGTTTCAACAGCAAATTCCTTCAACAATCCATTACATATTATTGATGAACCCATTCATGCAACATCAAATCTTGAAAAATAATATAGTTAAAAAACATAATAAAAGTGGAAGTAATTTAGCTTTTTTTTTTAATTCAAAACTTTATTTATTGATAAATATTACAGTCTGCCACACAGTTGTTGGCCAATAGGTAATTGTGATAACTAAGATAAGATAAGAGCTCCTAGCGGATTTTTTGAGCAATTTGTTTTATAACCTTTCCTTCCTAAACTTCATGTTATTGTTTACTTCTAAGTTTTGATTAAAGTAATTTACTACAATATAACTAAAGTGGAAGTTGTGTTAAAGTTTGGCCACTGAATTCCTTGTTGTTCTTCTAACTGGTGAGGAAGATAATCAAGATGAGCTAATTGGCAACGGTCATTACATTATAATTATTGTTATCCATTGCTTTATAAGTTATAAAAACATCCAAAACAATACAAACGCAACCAAAACAAACTACGAGCAAGTAACCTAACACGACAACAATGAAAATAGTGAAGAGCTCAGCTGGCCTGTTACGTGACGTCAACGTAACAAACCTACTAATAAATTCTCAAGCATGTTATATGTTATATCGTCTTAGCATGGTAAAAAAAGGAAATATTTTTGCATTTAATATAAGTTTTTCCATTAAAAATGCTTTAATGTGTTAAACTAAAGATCATGAACACCCCTATTATAACTTCTGGTTTGGATTTAACATAAAACTTGTCTAAGGAAAATTAACCAAAAAACACAGAAAAAAACTTTAGTTAAATTACGGACTACTCAATGTTTCCCAGTAATACGAAATCATAACATTCATACTAAAATTTAAATAAATAAATAACATAAGAATAAAAATAAATAAATAAATGAAAAAATTAAATAAAAATCATTTAAATAAAATAAGAATAAAAATAAATAAATTTTAAAAAATATATATAAAAGTAAAGAAAATAAAATCCTTAATTCAGCTTAAACTCCAATTATTTCAGAACTCAGAGTGAGTCGTTGCTGAAACTGGAATTCGAAAAGGTTTTTAAGATTGATATTAATTAAGGTTATAGTCCCAAAGCCAAGAGAGACAAAAAAAAATTTATTGCACCCCAATATTTTATTGCTCTAATTATATACTATATATAGTTTAGAGTCGTAATTGATGACACTACCAATAGTAAGGGGGAACAAAAATGATGCCTGTTCTTTTTGAGTTCTTTAAATTAAAAAAAAAAAAAAAAAAAAACACTGAATTTTAGGTCTGAAAATTATTTATTTTTTAACTTTCACATACCAATGTATGGTAATACAAATATTGCGATCGAGAAAAATTTTAAATACATGCTTTTTACGTGTATTTAAAATGTGTACCGTTGTTTCCATGAGAAAAAACGGAAATACGTGGTTTGAGATTCCTTAAAAACTAGTCTTGCAAAATGGTGTGTGTGTGAACAACCTACCTCAAAAACGAAAAGTCGTACGTAACTGAAATTAAATAATTCATACTGGTAAATATGATGTGATGGCAACGTTTTCGCAAAAATCAACCTCCCAAGAATCACTTAATAGAATCGATTTACTACCTTCTTTCGATTTTCTCCAAAACGATTCAAACAATTTTTATTAAATTCGGTGAATCAATGAGGAATTAAGTGATATTTAAGTCGTTTTCATAAATCTGATGTTACAGATTTTTTTTTCAAATTTCAACCATATATATATTTTTTTCCCCATTTAAAGTGATATCCAGAAAATTTTATAGAATAAATTATTCATAACCATAACATTTAATTAAACAATTTAGGGAATGAATATGTTTAAGATAACATTTTTCTGTAGGCAACAAGATAACATTTTTCTTGATTATGTTTGATGAACACCAGAATAGCCTGCATGAAATAGTTTTTTAAATGTTTTGGTTCTAGAATTGTATTAAGGTTGTCCTTGAGGAATCGGCCGATCGTCGGACTTGGAATAAAAATGTTTTGAGACAAAAATGGATTAACCAGTCTCAAGAAAGTGTTAAGATTATAAATAAAAATAAAATTAATTTCAAATGATAGAACACGGAAGTTCTCCTACATTGTTGTGTCTATGCATTCAACCAGGCTAAGGTAAGTGAGATGCAATAGTAAATATTATTTTTTCTTATCTTCATATAAGTTAAAAATTGAAAGTTTAATCAACCGACATTTATTCATATAAACTTTAGATAATAGTTAGACATTAATAAACATCCTATCTGTGACAAAAGTAAACAGTAATTCTATCTTATCAAAGTATAAACTATACAAAGGGGGAAACAGATCACAAAATGGAACAACAATATTTGTAAGAGTTGGACCTGTTGTGTTTCACCACATTAAAGAGCTCCTAACAACAGTTTGCAGGTCCAACAACAACTCCTGATCTTTACCTCTGTTCAGTGTCCAACAACGGTCGGTTTTAATAGAACTTCCAAGAGTCCTTCCTATCTTATCAGTAAACTCTTTCTCGGGGAATAATTTTATAAAATAAGAGGAAATAAATATTTAAAAATTAAAAACATCAATGCAGCGATTTCCACGAAGAAAACCCTTAAGAACTTTCTAAACATTCTATTCATAAACTGGATGTTTAAAAAAAAACATTTTGTATAACTATAATTAAAAACACTTATATCATAATTTAAAATGTTTATAAAAATATAATATATCATATTAAAATAAATAAAACTACAATAATAATTTTAGTATTTTG
>NW_027108067.1:699278-718526 GCF_000696795.3 Halyomorpha halys | reverse complement strand
AAGTAAATTTATTAAATTAATTGTCTAAATTACGAATTTTTCAATTATATTTATATTAAAAGTGTCACGATTGTAGTATTATGAATTTTAAGATGATAATATTGTGTTTTTATAAATATGAGAATAATAATTTAATTTATGATAAACGTTTTTTTTTTAAATTATAATAATGCAAAATGTTTTATTAAAAAATCGATCACTTTCCAAAGTGCTTGTACATTTTTTTAAATATATTTAAATATTTATATTATAATTATATATTTAAATTTTTAAAAATTGTTGACAGCATGTAATGTATGTTTTAGGAATTGGATTCGCAAATGGACAGTCAGAAACGATATGCAAATATATAATATAACCCATAGTAAAATAGTTTACACTAATTATAAAAAAAATTAAAATTAAAATTAAATTTATTAATTTTACGGCTGATGTCCCATTAGAATTGAATACATTAATGTCACAATCATTTAGCAAAACAAATTAAATTTGTGAATCTTTCATTTAAAATAATATTTTCTCCATATAATCGCCAATCTAACACACAGCAAGTAGCTAAAAGAGAAAATGCCTACACGTATTGCGGTATATTGTTTGGAACAATTGAAGGCGCAAACAGACCACGTTTACAAGGCGATAGTTGATAGCTATTGTAACAACTGTTGTAGTCAGTACCATGATATAAACAGTATGTTGTTACCGCTGCTATATTTTCTATTGTTGCTGTTACACTAAATCTAGTGTGATAGTTGACTGTAAAGCTACTGTCAAGTTAAATGTATAAACCTTGACAGTAGACTCTTAAAAATGCCGAATTGTAGGGGGGAGGGGAAATATAAAGTATATTCCTACAAAAGGTTGGAGTGCATGGAAAATGACGCGCGTAAGTCCAGTACAGTTTTAGTTTCTAAAAATTTTTTATTAACTTTTTTATATTAGACAACCCTGAAACACCTAAAACTGCGAAGAATATTATTTAAAATCCATCCTTCCCCTCTGAACATCCACCATGAGTCTATTATTTTGGGGAAAATACGACTACTTATAGAGCTGTGGAGTAATATTAAATTTTTACAATATTCGTTCAATTTTGGACTAGGATCCATTTATATGAAATGGTAATATCATGATCTCTTGGTCTATCCCATATTTACCATTCGTAAGCCATGTAGGATAAGAAATAAATACAAAATTTATTATGTTTCGATGTATTATTAGTACTGAACACAAGACCCTTCATGTGTTGTAGTGCTACTTTTTTAATAATTTTATTATCTATTAGTGGTAGTTACCTATTGAAAATATTATAGCACACATAAAATGTGTCTTTTATATTTTGTGTTTAATAAATGTTGGAGCATTTAATTTGCACGGTCTTTCTTATTTTCCTACATATTTGACATCTTTAAGGATAAATGTGGCTGGGAACCGCGAAATTTTTATAAATCGATACGGGTACCATGATTTTTTTTTACTCAACTAAAATAATGGTTTTTACCAAAACGAAAAAAATGTGGGAACCACTGGTCTAGTTGCACTAAAAACAGCACACGCAAAAATAGTATGATTATCTAATTCTTTGATTGAAATAACTTTGAAATGAAAATCTCAAGATTTTGTAAATCATGCAAATAATTATTATGTAATTATAATAATATGATAATAATCATAATTGCTAAATACACATTTACCAAAATCTTAAAGTCCGAGAAAGGTTAAATACTCCATTCCTCTGCCTACGACCCAGAATAGTTGAGGAGATAGAACAAATAATTCGGGCCAACAACAAAATTATCTTCTTAATAGGCGCCATATAAATAACCATTTATTTTGTCAACTCATGACTGCAAGCCAAGACGGTATTAAATATATAATAAATAATGTTTATCGCTATGATCCATGGAGGGTCATAGTTTCAGTATTTTATAAAGAAGCACTGTTTATAGAACAACTGTTATAAAAGTAGGTTATATTTTCTCAACTGACAGATTTTTCCCTAAATAAGGATACCCACTAGACGAGATAGGGAGAACCTCAGAAGGGTTCCAGAATCCACAGGGTTGATTCACTGCTACAGTGTTAGTAGCATACTGCCTTAGTTCTGACCACTGTCCGATCATATTCCTATTAGATTTATACAATAAAATATAGTTTAATCATTAACAATTGCGAGGAACTTTTCGAAATGTCTTATGAGTTAAATAATGTAAACGATCAAATGAACCATAACATTCCAGCACATCAAAGTTTACCAAAAACAATTTTTTTTTGAGGGAGGGGGTGTGTAAGTTAGAAGTGGAAATAATAGACAGAGAGTGGGCGACATTACCTGAGACGAAGGCACTACGTCATGGAAACTGCCCGGCTAGGTCCGACGGCATAACGATCAACAAGAGTGCTCAGAAAGGCGACTTGTCTAAACTACATCAGAATATTTAAAAAATACATGAATTGTTTGTTCAAAATGGCAGGATTTCTGTACCTAACATTTCAACTGAATGGTAGTTAGTTGAATTAAGCGCGATTTTAATTAAACTAATTGCCTATGGCTGCAATATGAACAGTACAGCATTTTATAATTTTATTTCCATTTCTTTAGCGATTTCCTTTATCACCATTAAGTTAATTTTTTAAATCCCTCCTATTTAGAAATAGAGTGAATAAGTAGCTGTAAAAATAACGAATTTTAATCTATCATCTCAATATTTTACAATTAATATTCTTTTTGAATTTTCAGTCCTCTACTACTCCAATTGTGTTCGTCTATGTCAAAGTTCTCAACAATTGTAGAACATTTGTCAATGGCATTAGGTCATGGTCCCTTATGAACTAACAAAAAATATTATAAAATTAAATCTTAATTTCAATGAGAGTTCACTTCAGAAATATTTAAAGCCATTACTAGTCATACAGTAAAACGATTTGGACTAAATATGAACTAAACAATTTTAGATACAGTGTTCATGGGATTCTACCATTATGAGAGACTAAACCGTATCAGTTGTGTTTAGTGGCTAAGAGTTGATAAGTTGACCATGTTTGGTGGTATCATCACTACAATTCTCACTAATTTTGATCATTATATATTTTTGGAAGATTAAGATTTGACCGTATGTAATAGATTGTAGGGAGATAGTCCTAGTGGTGGTCAATACAAGTATAAAATAGTAAAATATTAAAAATAAATAGTTTTTTTTTTTACTACTTCGTACCTTTATTTGCCGCCACCCGGACTATCGAACTACAATGATACATTTGTGTTTTATAATACAGCTATTTTTTCTATTCTATAATATAATAATGATAATAAAAAGAACAGATGCAGAAAGCAGTGTTCTCGGGATTGTGAGAATTGTTACAAAATTCAGGAACATAAAAGATTAAATTTTTCTTAGCTTCACTCTTGGCCTGTGTTTGGAGTAGGTGCTATTTCCGACAAGTCCCATGAATTTTAAAAAATCCACAAATAATAATAACAAGCATAGCGAACCCGAGGGTTCCATGCCGAAACAACCAGTCGCTCTCTACACACATCCGACCAAATACGTCCATCCAAACCTATATCTACCATATAAGTCTTGAAGGAATCTTCAAACCTATGTTTCGGTCCACCACCCAGACGTTTACCATGTATTTAGTGAATAATTTTGAGAACTATAACCTACCACTACTATCAAAGTAGACTACAAATTTTTATCAAAGTTTTATAATTCCCATGTTTTCACCAAACATTACCAAATCATCAGCTTACCCAAGCAGGGATAATTTTCTCCCACAGTTAAACCCATTTCGATATGAAAAATGCCAGTGTATTTAAAAAAAAATACATCATATATTTCTAACAGAGATAGGCGTCCCCCTCAACCAATGTCCCAATAAGGCACTGACAAAATGGCGATGTTACGTGATAAGAAAGATCATGACACCTATTACCACAACCGGACCAAAGAGAAGCAATGTTAATATCAATAAAACGTGATTCGTACCTCAACGCCTTCATTGGATAGAAAGGCATTGAATATGTCCTCACAAATAGAACATTACACACGCATTTTATTTTTTTACATCAAGGAACAAATTTGATTGCGTGTCTCTCTATCTAACCAAGAGGGTACATAAAATATAGGTTCCTCCAGATTAAAGATGGGAGCCTTTCAGATTATATTCTGAATAAAAAGAACTTACAAATGACGCAAGCTAAAAGTATTAATTTATTCAATGTTTGAAAAGTAACAAACATTAAGAAGAAAAATTAGACACTTACAATACGTACTTTCCTTTATTTCTGAACAGGTAAATCATCGATTATTATTTAACAATACACTAATTTAATTACAACTTACTTTTAGCATAGAATAGTAGAAGCACTAACAACGAAGTTGTTTACGATCTAACAAAGACATATATAGAGAGAGACCATCTCCTAATAAAAACCTTCCCATATGTTTACTTGTATAATGCAACTAACCTTCTACCCATTATAAAACAAAAGTATTAGTGTTTTACTTTGTAATTTTTACACTTGTAGTTATTTAATAATACTATCAGCTTCACTATAAAACACATAGCGCTGGTGTCTATAAATACAATGTATTTGTAAATGTTACAGTGACAGTTGATGTTTCTAGAAAGGTTGACATTCATTAGACATAGTCTGAGACTTAGTCTGAGCAACTTATTGTAAGTTGAATAGTCAAATTAAAATCATTATTTTACTTAGGAAAGACGTAAATCCTCCGTGAAATCCTTGATGCTCCTTATTATACCACAAATAAACTCAACATAAAAACCTCACATTCGTTGCGGATTTGGCCCGAAATAGATATACCTCCTTTCATTCCAAAATCCTACGAGACGACTGAAAAGAAAACGGCCACGGGATCTTTTAATTTAAAGCAATGATTGCAGTGACTTCATTGGATGGTTCCTTCCCAAAATTATCATGTATTCGGAAACATTTATTGAATATTGAATTTTTTTTTTATACAGATGTAAATTTTAATAAATATTTTTTTTAAAAATCAGTTTCCATCAACATCAGTGATAAACTGATTAATCTTTCTTAAAGTAATCGTACTTCTTGATTCGTATTAATTTATTAATCACAGGAGTAAAGGTTCCCATAGGATCAAAGACCGCAGTGGTCAGGGAAACTACTGAAGGGAATCTTCTCACTTTACAAACAGTGTCACAACATTTAAAAGCCCATACCGCGATTGTAAACTCAAACAACTAAACAAAGTTATTTATTTGCTTAATTTTTAAGCGCCGTATACAACTTCTATACAACTAGAATACTAGAGGCACCGTATTCTGGATTTCATGGTTACATTTCTCGATACAGGTTGTTCTCCTTTAGGAACTTAAACTATTTCTTCCAATTTTCTGGCAGTAAGGCTTGATGTTGTCCCTGGAGGCCAAAAGACGTTCTTGATGATTCCAGACGCGAACCGTGTTCCAGCATATGTTCCATCTTCAGGGTACATTTACAACTATAACATGTCGGTGAAGGGTTTCTTTCAAGAAGGTGCTTGTGTGTTAATCTTGTATGTCCGATCCTGGGTCGGGTAACGATGGATTGTTCATGGCGATTTCGATAATTGGCGGTAGTGGTTGAGTATCACCAAGTATTCATTTTATTTGTTTCAGGTACCTTGGACCAAAAACAGCGCCATGCTTTTTGAACGGATTTATGGTAATCATATAGCGCTAAGTTACAATCAGGCACTGGAAATAGGGTGCATGTTTCTTCGGAAGCTGTATCAGCCTGTTCGTTTCACGTTATACCTGCATGACTGAGGACTCACAGGAAATTTACTTTTTTATCTATTTTATTGATTAAAGTTATAATGGAAAAAACAATGGGGTTGTGCGAAATTTGGAAATTTTTAATAACCTTGAGGCTCGAGTAGAAATCACTACAGATCACAATGGAGTCATATTTCATGTGCTAGCGTAAATGACAAATAGATTGCATAACTCGGAGGCAAACACTTGAGAATGTGAGAAACACAAAGTTCTAACTTGTTTTATTTGTTGAAAAGAGGCCAACATTGGTCATTGGTTGTTCTATTAGTAATATCGATTATAGGATTTTGAATCGCGGGAGCCTGTCCTAAGACGATTTTATCATATTACATTAACTACTTTCGCTTCCGCATGCGTAAAGATATTTTTTCGGCACCCCTATATTTCGAAATAAAAAAAAAAATCACCTTCTTGTATAACCGTTGTTAAAAGCGTTCTTACAAACCCCTGAGCTTCCTTGTTTGTAGCGGAACAATTTGACATTATCCTTTATTAATCGAAAATGAATCATCCTAAGATATAATTCATATCTCAGGAACTAGTTGACGTCCAGATGTCTGTCTATTAGTGCTCAAAACATTTGTTTGGTTCAATCTAATTGAAATGATCTTCGAAGGCGAAGCGGTTTCCATGATATTTGCCAAAATAAAGTCCCAAAATAGTGATTTCATGTTTTTCGAAAACAAATGCAGTTTTTAGAAAAACTCTATTAAAAAATCTATTAAAAACTGACAGAGCTCAATAAGGACTCAAAATGTAGCAAATTTTTTTTTACTCAACTAAAAAAATATTAAAAATGTTTTTCGTGTGTTAAGTATGGGGAATGGCATAAAAAGTAACCAATTTTTAGAGTTTTTCTTGAATGAAATAAACTTCAGGTCCTATGCAGAGGTACATTTGGATTTTTTAGATCAATTCAAGGGAGCTCGGTGGCACCGTTACAATGTACCTGTGAGTCAACCCTGTGGGCTTTTGGAGCCCTCATGAGGTCCACTCAGCCTCATAAATTGGGTACTCTTAATTGGGTAAATCTAGGGGGCGAGCGTTATTCTGACTACATCACCTCCTTCACGCAAAACCGTTGGTCAAGTAAGTGTACTTCCTTACAAAGAACTGAACTTAACTGAAACAAAAAAAAAAGTGAACTAACGAAGTTTTAACATGTAATAGCTCTTATTTTTTTTTTTATTCTTTATTTCTCTTCTTCTTTTTTTATGCTACGTTTCCTTGACTATAAGTTGGAGACATACATGTCCACCAAATGTTTCCGTTCATCAAGTATACACCGAGATGTTTATACTTTAAAGTTTATCGACTTTAAAATAAGTTCATTCAAAATTCAAAATCGTGGTAACATTTATAATCAATAAATCATTCTGAAAGGAAATCCTGATTGTTGAAAGGAACTGTAAAAAAATAATTAATATTAACCCCATAAAAGATTATTAAGTATAAGGACAGTATATATCGATGTTCTAAAAAATGACATGAGTTTCAAGAGTAATAGAAAAGTAAATTAAAAATAGCAAACCTAAGGAGATAGTATGACTCTCGTCGGCAGACTATCTGCAACCGGCAGGTGGGAACGAATATCAGATCTGGCTCCTTCTAGATATTTTAAGAGATAAGGAGAACTAACTCGTCCGATGAGAAAGACATTTCAATCAGTGGAATCAAAAATACATTCTCTAGGCAATTTGGATTATCTAACATTAGTTTTAGATGAATTCGGTATGTAAAAAATGCAAGGAGGTAAAAAGAAAAAGAAAAATATAACGTAAAGGTACCGAAAATATTTTTTCACGTTTAAAATGTGTAAAACATATTAAAACAAATGATTCATAGTACTTGAAAATAAAAAAAAACAACACGGGGTGGTCAGAAAATTTGTATTTTTTTTTTTTGTTTTTTTAATATTTATTTATTGCTATTTACAACTGTACATTATAATACATTTAGTAAATCTGGTTAAATTGGAGTGTTACAGGCGTGTAGAGAAACTACTCATTGGTAGCACTCTAATGACATTTTATATTAGCTGGCCTCGTGGACATCATCTTTTCAGGCGCCTCGGAGGATTGTCAGGAATGGAAAAGGATGCAAGATTAGAAACTAGGGGGTTTGAGTGGTTAGAGAGTTTATAATGGAAGGAGTGATATCTGGTTCGGGCTAGATCGGTTACATAGGGAACATTAAGGTCTTAAATTTTGTATTAAAAAATACATTAAAACACACGAAATATAACCATTTAAGAAAATTCAATTGCAAGACTAATAATTTTAGTATGAACTACTTTTCTAGCTAAAATAGTGGTACTGTAATGCCTACCAAAAACAAAAATTACATGACAAAATAATGTAATATTTCGCAAAAATACCGGGGGGGAGGACAGTAAAAGTTGTATTGAAAAATGGCAGTACAAAGTTCAAAATGGTCCTAGAACGATTCTTCACATCTTCATTAGTTCGCGAGGAATTACTCCATAACCATTTAATCATAAAATACACATGAGGTTCGATTTAAATCGAGTTTACCTTGCCCCGACCGCGAACGGTGAAGTGTCACATGGTAGGGAAACCGTAATTTTCAATTAATGATACGGTAGTTTATTGAAATCTTGATTTATAAAAAGATGGAATTATAACTAACTTGTGGTATTTTGATAAATCTAAATATAATTAGAAGTCTTTGGCGTAAATCATTTATTGTAACATTTAACCTTACGACATTTTCTTAAGTAAGAAAAATCCCGATTTTAAAAACCCATTTTTAAATAGTATAACATGGGTCATGTTTTGGATAGCTCGATTGATAATTTATTTCGATTACAAAAACGTATGACGTATAAAGTGAATTGAAATAATTCTCAGATATTTTTATCCACTTCCCAATTAAATTCAGTCAACAATTGATGACACAATTTGAGTCATACAGTACAAGTGCACGATTTCATACCCAAAACAATTTCGTACGGTTTTTTATCATATTTTTTATATTGGTTGAAATGACATGCTAGTACTTTGACGTTTACTGCTTATAATATGATAATAAAATGTGAGAATAGATACAGTGGAAAATTATGTGTAGTACTTTGATATAAATAATATATTAAAAAAAATTATTAGTGCAAAAAATCAATTAAAAATCAGAGGTTATAGTACAACACGAGGAGGCCCCCTCACCTCCGGACTTAAAATAGCTCCTTTGAATGGATATTAAACATAATATACATATAATACATAATAAACATAATATTAAACATAATATATGGATATTAAACATTAATATATGTGATATTAAACATAACAGGTAACCTTAAAATACCAAAGGTAGTAAAAGGTAAGACACAACACGAATTGCTTTTTCTTTTTTCACAGTAATGCACTTATTAATTCACTTTTATTTCTGTTTTAGAGGGTTCGGAAAAAAAAAAATCAGAGTTTATTAACATTGCAAGGATCCGTTCGTTACTAAGTCCCAAACCCATACACGCTCATCTTATTCCCAGCAAAGCTACAAACTGGATTAAATTTACTGGGTGCTGTTTCCTCAATTCAGCGTTATGCATTCTTCTAAATTCTCCGGTTAACTAATCCGTTTTCGGAGCGAATATTTTACCTAATACTTTATTTTCAAAAACCTTAAGGCACTGTTCTTCCCTTAGTGTAACAGGCCATGTTTTTCATCGATAAAAACGTAATTATAGCAATTTCGAAATTGAAAAATTACAATTAAATATTTATATGATAATTAATTAAATTAATCATTTTCTATAAGATCTACCGCTTAGGAAGAAAAAAAAATTTATTAATTAGCAGTTACTGTATTCATAATTACTTTATTAATATTAATAAAAGATAATTTGTAAACATAATAATAATAAAGTAATTTAATTAATTAATAATGTTATATATACATTATTTATCATCTTACAGTCTCATTGACTCACTTTTTTCTTATCACTATTAAGATAAACGAAATAGTCACTTTTGTATTCAACACAATAAATACATGCATGTATATATATTGCATGTATTGTATTTGTTTATAAATAAAGATATTGAGAAGGTTATAAAAAAAAAATCTTCGGTATGTATTGGGATTTTTTTCTTTGATTGCTTACTAAATTAGCTAGCAGTTCAATAGGCACTATTTTTTTAAATATTTCAATTTACTTTTGATTCATCAAGAATTTTTTTTAGTATATTTTTCTCGTAGTTTATATTTTTAACTTATTATTATTATATAGTTTATTATTAAGCTAGTAGTTCCTCGTAGACCAGTGACGCGGTGAGAGGTCTGACAGGGATCTACAGGTCAGGATTGTAAATATTGTACATAATAATGTAAATGTAATTCATGCTTTTATTTGATTGTGATATTAGTTTAAAATTTGACTTATTTTATTTTATCCATATATTTTCAAGTACATAGTTTGATTATGTTCATTTTATTTATCTTTCTTTTTTTATACGTATAGATTTTATTATTTTTATTTGATTTTTAACTTTTGGTATGAATTTATCACTACTACTTATTGCCCAAGATTTTAGCAGATTATAATACTTATCAATATATAAAAAATTGAATCTCAGTTAAAAAAAAAATATTTTCTATAAAAGAAATTTTTATACATTGTATTTTATTATCTTTGCATAACTACAATTTTTAATTAATTATATTTTAGTTACTATTTTATCATCTCTTTTGTACACTAGGATTTTTCAGTTTTTCATGTTTTTTTTTCTATTTAATAATTTTGTCTGTCACTGTATTTACTATACCAACACTCTTCGTACGAGTATACCTCTAAGCAATAATACAGGTAAATAAAGAAATTAGTAAAAGTTTTAAAACCACCGGAAATGCATTTTGGTGATAAGAGAAATCTATCGGTGGAATTTTATGAACATGGCTCTTGTAATAAAAAGAATATTTGCCTTAAATAATACACATTACTACTGACGGAAAATGCCGACAAACAAACACTGTTTTACCTGACACCGATTTATATTACTATAAATAGAAACTATAAAAGAAAGATTTATAGAATCCACTCTCTTGAGTTACATATTTTATAGTTAAGAATTGGGCTGAAAAATAAATGATGGAATGGCTTCGTAAATAGAGGGAAGAGGTAACGGAGCCGTAAATTATATATAGTGTTGGCACAAGGCCTAAAGTTATTTATTCACTAACGGCTCGTTCGGGAGGGTCTAAGAGGCTCAAGGAAGAAACCATAGAAGGGAAAAAATCTAAAAGATATTGAAATCTGTTTCGTTGGATGAAATAAATGAATTGACCTGGATTTCAGGTAATACTAATAATCTATAATAGCTAATGACATTATTCAATCAAATATTGCCTTTTGGTTCAAATAATCAATACCACAGAAATAATAAACTAAATTATCTTGTACTATCTCTACATAAGTAAGTGAATCTATTAAAAATTAATTATATAATAAATAAATAATATGTTGAAAGGGCGAGGGCTAAATGTTAATAAACGAAACATTTTTATCGGCGACTCTCAAACAATGGGAAAGTCCCAGTCGAATAAAAAGGTTCCACAGGATCGCTTATTCCAACCACAAAAGTCGGGGAAAAAATATTATTAAGAGTTAGAGCGAGAATATGCTAGTTATTAACATTTTAACGGGTAAATTTTGATACCTGAACAAGAAAAAAAAAATGTGTATATTCTTGATGATCAGTCAATAATACAAATTTATTTAAGCAACGTTTCGCAACATCATTGTTTGCATAATCATTTCCTATAATGAAAAATAAAAAACAGTTTACAGACAGTATCTGAAAAGAAGGGTATATCAACACAAATATAGTTGTACCTCTATAACAAACAACCCAAACAAACCTGGCCAACTTCACTACACATATTAGACAACCTGGAGATAAATTCAAATTTAAATTACTAAAAAGCATCGGGAAAAACAACTTTAAGCAGAATTTAAAAGAAATGATTACTATAGAAAAATATAGGAATCGAGCTACCAATAAAAAATCGGATGTAAAAAAATTGAATTCATGTTACTCTAAACTAAGAAATACATAAGACGATTAACAGCACTAAATAGAAACAGACAAAATACAAAATAGAAATAACAGGCGGATAACCGGTTGGAAAAACCTCCATTTCACAAACCAATACAAACTTGGAGCTAGTTAGATTATAATGTATAACACACTGTAGTAGACATTTGTAAGTAATATTTTAATCGTAATATTTATTAATCATAAATCACACTATGATGTACTGATACTATTGTAGTTCTATAGTAATTAGTTGTTCTAAAAAACTGTTTTTTTTATTTGATCAGGCAAACAATAAAGTTGCGAAACGCCATCTAAATAAAGTTGTATTATCGACTGATCTTCAAGACTTACAAAAATATATATCTACAACTGTCAAGAAAAAGTTATCGTAATAGTATATATATATATATAAACACACACATGGAAAATCCGATATATACACAACTCTTTCTCTAAGCTGGGTAAAATATATCCACCCCTAATATCCCTGGCCCTAATAGCCCTAATAGCCCTTAGCCTGGCAAGCACTCGGATCATTGACCCGTAATTCGCCCCCTCACTGTCACTACCGCGACCCGGTCACGGTTGCCAATTGATTTCCTCTGGGGATTTCTTCACACCTGGCGTAGTCGTCGCTTTCTCATAAATAGCGTGACTGTATATTACCTAACCCGCGTCTGGATTTTGTGCTTTCTGCGGCGGTCAATTTCACGAACCTGTCTAGTGAATTGTGAACAAGTAATGCACTATCGTTGTCGCCGACAAGTACAATGTCAATTGTCTAAGGTGACACATAAATATGGAAAACCCAAGGTTTGAGTTTTCCTTCCTTTTTTGCCTTTGGAGCCTAAAGGTTTTCTTACTTCAAGTAATCCAGAGACCACAAAATGCTGATTAAGAACAACCTAACCTGTTATTTTTCATTTCTGCTCAACCTGTCTGAAAGGATTTTTCCTTTCTGCCCGGCTTGAGTGAAAGAAATGAAGGTCCAAATGAGTCCAACTTTAGGACTTGGGGTTACCTTACAAAGTCGTGGAAGTCATTAAAACTTGTATTTTAAAGTTTTTTTTCTTCACAACAATATTTTTTATTTTGGCTTAGTTGAGATACATCACTTTTCAAAAGTGATATAAGTGTTACGTGCTGTACAATAAAGTGGTGTATCTCCGAAATACAAATCTCTAAACGCTATTACAAAATAGCTAACGTTAAGTGTTTATATTTTTTGTTTCTAACGAACATTTTATATTATTACCGAATACAAGCAGTACAAACCGCTGTTTGAAAATGGAAGATTTAAAAAATAACAACAGAATAACTGAAAATGATAATTTCTGATTAACCGCCCTAGCTACTGTCTTTGACTTCAAGGGATATGTTGTATGCATTTGACACGATGTCATAATAACGAGTTCATTTAATAAGAGGGTTATCAGCTGCATTATTTCATCAAATAGATTTGACAAGATAGGATATAGATATGTCTATGACCTTATACCACTTTTCCTTTCGCTGCCTCAAATGTTCTATAAGATCCATGAAAAAGGATACTAAATAAAACATCAGGGAAATTTCCATTTTCACAGACTAGTGGAGGATGATTATTACACAAGACTGAGAAAAGGAGCGGCTAGGAGACCCCAAGTGTGACTAATGGGCTAACCCATCCCTCCATTCAATGCTCCTTCTTGAGGAACTTACTCCACCAAGGTCTCCTTCGACTCCCGAGTTCTATTTTCACATCGATCGAGAGGGAGAGAATATATTCCTAAAAATTAGGGATATAGTAGTAGTTAGCAGAATGGACAGGACCAGACATGAATAGAATTACTGAGTTAAAACCGCTTGTAAAGCTGGGTAAGAAAACGAAAGCAAAAAAACAGTTTTACCTATTTGTTTTTTAATATTATTTCAATTTAGTTTTTGTTTATTAACAGAACACCTATCATCACAAATATAATAAGAAATACAATAAAAGTACAACTATTTGATGTTACTTCTTACTGCACTCAGATAGTCCTTTCTTTAAAGTGTTAACACATTTAATTTCTGAAATGTAATTTCAAACTGTTTTTGAAGAAACTTGAAATGTCACAAAAACATAATCAAAACTAAAGTAGAGATGTTTAAGTGTCAAATATTAAAAATGAGCCTTCACATGAATTCAAGAGACAACAACTAAATTGTCTAGCAGACGTTTAACGAACAAAATTTACAAAGCAAACTCGGAAACAAGCCCTCACGAATGACAGACTGGCAGATTTGTTTTATATTTCTCGAAAATAACATTTATTTTAAAATTATTAATATCATACATATCAAAACAAAAACAAAATGATGAATGTATGTAAACGTTAAAAAGAAAATTTTTGATTAGGAGTAACATATCTTTAAAACTCACAACAGACACACAAATAACAACAAATAGAACATCATTTAAAGTAGATTAAATTTGCTGAAATCTAAGCCCTAATAGAGCTGTTTACATTCAATAGTACCCGAGATACTCGTTAAAAACAAAAAAAAAAATTCATACCAAAAAATTAGTGAACAAAAAAGTTATTGAATTTTATCGGGAATATCTCAGGAACCATTAGACGTACATCTGTCAATTAGCACTCAAATTAAAGCTAGTTGATTGTATATTATATAATTATACTAATTTATAATATAAACAACTAGCTTGGACTACATAGAGAAAAAGATTCATTAACTATTATTAATAAACGTATAAACATATCAATATTAATACAATTATATTTTTGTTTATTTAATACACTTCTATTATTAGCTAGCTAATTAATATATATATTTTTTAATTTGTTAATATCTTACACAGTAAAATATGTATGTAGGTGGCTGTAATCACGGATTTCTGTATGGCGGGTACTGTAGACCTACTGCGCCCTGTCCAACTTAATAGTTACAAACTTACAAGGGGAGCCTACACACGAAGTATCATCGATTTCAATTAAACTTTTTTTGGTGATAGAAGTTCGACAAATATTAGACACGTATTCGAGGGTTCTTGCTAAACTGCTGTAGGTTTTTCTTATGTGTAGTTTCGGTTTTGGACTTTTTTAAAACTCTAATAAAGAAATGGATACTAATAATAAAATTCTGGAAGGTCTTGGAAGGGAAGGTTACAAAGTTTCCTTGAAGAAAACCGCTAGGAGCTCCTCTGCATTTAACATATAACATGGACTTTAAACTGGGTTCCTCACAATCCTATAGTTGTAACATTTAGCATATTAAAACTTTTTAAATCTTAACACATCACAAATACTCTCAGTATCACGAAAAAATGTTTCATTGAAATCGAAGATGGTCCTATTTTTACAAAATGCTTTCAGTTTATTTTAAAATTTAAATATTCCAGTGTCAAACAGGTATTATAGCTGAATACTTTAAATAAAAATTTAACATTTCTACACGACATGCTTCCAAAATAATTTATTGATTATAAATTTACAAAGTTTGATATTTGATAGAATACTTCGCAAACAACCAAAACTGTCCAGAACAGGATGTTGAATTTTGCTTAACAAAAATAAAAATCACAAATTGAAAAAAATCACCTAATAATAATGTATAATTCTGCCCGATTTGAATTGAGCCGTTGATTGCAAAAGTGATGTAAGCCCAACTTGGAGTTTTGAGACATTCAAAATATTCGAGTTTTTCCATAATTTTTATAACAAGAAGTGGCAATTTGTTTACTTAAAACTAGTAAGCCACAAGCTTATTAAAATATTAGGGGTATTTATGATGTTGTGTTAAATGTAAAATGTTTTACCATGTGTAATGTTATAAGTATAGCATTGTGAGTAGCCCTATTTAAAGTCATTTTAAATGTTAAATGCATAAGATCTCCAAGCGGATTTTTTGAGCAACTTGTTTTAGAACCTTTCTATCCAAAACTTTATGTTTACTTCTAAGTTTTGATTAAAACAATTTATTACAACATGCCTAAAGTGAAAAGTAGAAGTGTGAAAGTTTTGCTAGTGAGTGTCTTGTTGATCTAACTGGTGAGGTAGATAATCAAGATGAGCTTATTGACAATTGTCATTACATTATTATAGTCATCCATTACTTTATTAATTTTAAAAACATACAAAACAATATTAAAACGATATAAACACAAACTAATTTAAGCAAGTAATTTAGCACAACAAACTAAACGGTGACGAGCTCAACTGGTCTGTTGCGTGACGTCATTCTCCATTTAACAGACCTAATAACAGACTCTCAACCATGTTATATGTTATTTCGTTTTAATATGGTAGAAGAAGGAAATATTTCTCCATTTAACATGAGTTTTTCCATTTAACACGCTATAACATGTTAATGTCAATTTACTTGAATCTAATAAAAAAAATTTTTATGAAATTTAATTTTTAAAAAACAGATGACTTACACCGCTTTTTCTCTCAACGACTCAATTAAAAAGATACGAACAATAATCGATTTAAATAATAAATGTTTAATTACCTGATTTGCCGGTGGTCCTGTAAACATCGTGGGGCCCCAGCATAGTTTCCGGCCCCGAAGGGAGGACTCCGACCTCCTGAAACACATTATAGTCTGTTAATAATATAATACATTAAAATTATCTACCATAGAAATAAATTCTATATTTAATATAATCATCATATAAAGTAATTTAGCAAATTAAAAAAGTGGATTGTATCCTCAGCGTTGAAATATGATGTTGAAAGCACTAATAATCAAATCAAAATCAACCATCTGCCTAGACAAGGTGTACCGTAAGTCTTCAGTGACATTTAAGGAAGATAAAGTAGGCCTCAAAACAACAAAAAGTTCACGTAATAGTTCGATTTTCCACAGAAAAAGAGAAAGTTGATATTTTGTATTTTTTTTAAGTTACTTGTATTTTGTTGAATAGAAAACAATAATTAAAAAACTGTTTAAGTTAGATAATTCTAAATTCTTGCACAGTAAACTAGAAAAACGTTCTTTAAATTTTGGATGTTTATCTTTGTTAAAACCATTTTAAGAGGGTAAATAACGCAAAGCTTTGTTTTTTGTGAAATCACACCTAAATTGGCGATTATTTTAAATTTTTTTTAAAAGGCATCCAGGTGGAATACAGATTTTTTGCTTATAGAACAACCTCTTTGTTTAAGACGATTTAAATCTATATTAACTAATTCTTGACCAAGGAAGTTTTTTATTCTTTATATTTTGAAGATGTTGAGGTGAAAAAATGACTTCATGTGGAATATTATTAACACTGAATATTTACTTTTACAACGTTTCGGAATTCTTCACCATATTCTATTACTATTATTCCAACAATATAACCTTTATCGACAATTTATGTATATAATTAAGGCATATACTCAAATTTACCTTATAGCCAAATATATCCGTTTCCTTCTCGAAATCTTGTCTTCTAGTTACACAATTAGAACTTTAATACACCATTGTTTAAACATTATCATTCAGTATTGATGCATTCATCTGTCCCTATAGCACAAATCAATTCTAAGTTATTCGATGTATTATCTCTTTGGATATATCAATATGCCTGTGTGCTGTTTGGATACCTCTCTATTAGTAAATTTAGCTATTCAGGATTAATATCATAGCTTAGAATACATGACTATTACAATTAAAAGGTTTTACATCTCTCCACTAATTTGTTCAGCTTATACATTATGCCTGCATAGTGTGTATTTATGTTTTTTGTGTCGTATTTGTAGTTAAAATAGTATTGTTTTTATATGTATGTATATATAGTTGACCGTAAAACTTAAATATATGAAGATGGTCAGGGTTGCGGTCAAAAAAAGAACAAATAGTTTACAGGCAGTAACAGGGCTGTTTAACCTTTCGCTTTGAACAGCTCTGATGAAGCCCTGAAAAGTGGGGCGGAACGTCGGACATTAAAGTAGTTATAAACTATTTGTTCTTTTTTTTACCGCAACCCTGAACATCTTTTTGTATTCAAGTATTGTTTTTATTTTATGTAATGTGGACTGCTTCAAATATTCTTCTTTTTTTTATGTTTTTGTTATGACTATTATGGTGGGTTTTTTAAATTAAATGGAAGGTTCAAAGTTATACTAATTTTATATTGTATTCAATATTGAAATTGCATTATGAATTCACTACACATATATCAATTTAATTGAGGTATGTTACAGAATAAGCTGAGATCCACCTACAGTATTAAAAAAAAATTAACTGATATGAAAATCTTTTTCCTCGTATCAGCTAAAATAATCACAAATTACTAAAATAAATTATTTATTTATCAAAAATAAGTAAAATAAAATATTTCATGTGCGCATAACAAACGCAATTCTTCTTTTAAAAAATAAAAATGATTGCTAAAATTATTATAACGTTATTTTACAATATTAAGTGAACGATTTCAAACTAATTAATTTGTTTTCCATAAAACTATTATTTAATTGATTTTATTATTTTATAGGAGCACGGTGGCATAATGGTAAGTGATATAATGGCTCTTATTCGAGTTCGATCCGGCTGTGGCAGATAATTATTTTCTGTTAAATTGTAGCCATGAGTCAACCCTGTGAGTTATGGAGCCCTTTTGGGGTCCACCTAGTCTCATAAAGTGGGTAGGTTTAGCTGGGGAAAAATCTGGTGATTGAGCGTAAAAAAAGTACTAGACCCATGATCAACTCCATCATATTGGTTCACATTTAGATGAATTCCATATAAATATTACAATAACATTTAAATATTATATTTTAGATATTTTTCATAAATAATAATTTAATAATACTTAAATATTGCTTAAGACATACGGGACACTGAGGATAAGTCTAATTAAAGTACTAATGGCTCTCAGAAAAAATGAAACGGCAAGAGTCTGACCCAGCACTTAATTTTAAAATGACAGACTTATATCCTAGGATCGATGCAGTATACAGTGTTTGGCTTTTTAAGTTAATTAAATTCATAATTAACTTTCCCTATTCTCTTGCACTATCTATTATAATTGAATACTCTATTTCGAAACATCCTCCGAACATTTAGCTCTACACCAGGCCGGATTCCAGGACTCCGATTACCCAGCGGCGGTTATGTGCCCGACGCCTGAAAATGGAGCAGCCCGACATTCTAGGGAGCACGTAACACCCATTCATACCAAGAACAAATTTTTTTTTCTAAACTTCTTCCATTATTTATCTTGCAACATTCGGAAGCACTTTCTCCTAAAGCAATTAACTTTCTGGGAAATTGGAAATACCTCTATTAGTCCAGCAAGCACCACAGCAGGGGCGTAAGAACGGTTGTGCAATGAGGCCTGAGACTCAAGAGGCCCCCAATCCTCGTGAATTTTTTTTTAAAATTAAACAAGTATACAAAATAGGTAGCGTTATTTTAT
>NW_027108067.1:638133-699182 GCF_000696795.3 Halyomorpha halys | reverse complement strand
CTTTTAGGAGATATATTTAAATCACAAAATGCTTACTTATAATAAATAAATAATTTTTGTATTTTTCTATTATTGATTTATTTTATGATATCCACTTCCTTGCTATTTCCGATACCCTAGGGTTTATTCCATACGTTACTAACCTATTCTGATAGAATAGGACGGTAAAAATCAATTCGTCCAAACCGGAACTAAACGCGAGATTGCTATGGTAATGCATCTTCGAAACACTCCCAATACCCTTTGATATTTAGAAACATTGATAATTTAAAAACTAATTCGCTTTTAATTTTTAAACTCGTTTTTGCAATTTATTAACTTTTTACATTAGGTGGAAAAAATAATTAAAAATCACTCAAATTTGACACATTTCTTACTATTTATTTTTTAAAACCAACTTTAAAAATAAAATAATCAATTCATTTATGAATTTTAAAATTTATAATAAAGGGTGATTTTTGTTCTTCAGTGAAACTGAAGGGCCCAAGTAGGTACTTAAGATAAAACCCCCTTTACTCAGCAATTGGTATAGTCTGAAGCCCCATAGAATATTTTTATTCCATCAGAACATCAGACTAAAAAGTTATCCAAAGTATTAAGTTATCAGAATTGATACTAAGCGACCTCAATGGATCCGAGGTATCAGGTTCGATTTAAAGATACTAACTTATAATAAATCTTCACATTATTTAATAATTATTTAGGTAAAATACATCTTCCTAAAAAGATTTATCAATTAAAATCAAAATTTAATCTAACTATTGCGGCGTTTCAGATTTTTTTCACCTCTGAATAAATTATTTTTAGAAGATATATTTCGTCTAAATTATGAAAAAATATTTTATAGATGGAAAATTGAAAACATTTTATTATAGTAGGAAAATTTGGCCAGAATTGATGGGAAATTTGTCGCTCTCTAAACTAAATTGTTTTGCCAATGTCCCTGGCCGTAAATCCACTAATAACGAAAACATGTGGGTAATATAACTTCATGTTTTTAGACTGCCCTAACTATTAAAGGTAAATGAAGACACGCAACCTTGGACAACAATATAGCTCATCGGTCGTTGGGAACACTCGGGCATGAACGACTCAGCACAATACAATGTGCATGCCATGCAACAACTGCCTCTCCCAACACTGCATCTATTGACCAAGAGTAAACATCCAGTTATAAAACGATTTTAAAATACGGGGCTTTATTATGCTGTAAATCATTAGAAAGTAAATACTTCTCATAATGCATCTTCTACAAAGTTATATTCCTTATCATGATTTTATTTCATTCACTAATGTTTTGAATAAAAAGAAATACATAAATGCATTGACATATTATTAATTCAACCAACATAAGGAACTGCCATTTTTATTTTATGAGCTATATCGGTTTTTTTATCATTCTGCAACCAAAACAAAAGGCTCTTCGTAATCTAACTGGGATGTAGGTAGGATATAGATAGTACCTAGGTTTTGTATTACGAAATGCAAATTCCTGCAACAATCATCTATACAGCTTATAAATAAAATTCCACGAAAATATAGATTAAGTTAGAACGTAAATAATTAAATCGCTCTACTTGCTCAAATTTATTTCCTCCTATGAATATCTATATCATTGAAGATGTTATAGTTCCTGCTCCTAACCACATATTTCGTTCAGTCCGTATTTATTTCGAGACTTATATATTTTCTAGATTGCAACGTAGTTATATTTATAATAATAACAATAAAAGCGAACCCGAAGGTTCCATGCCGATACCAGCAATTCTTCTCGACGTAGGTCGGTCTAGTGACGCCCCTCCAAATCCAAATCTATATCAGTCTTGACGTAATCCTCCCATCTATGTTACGGTCTACTAGGACGTCTTCCCATCGATTCAATGTTTATTAACATCTTAGGAATTGTTACTAAGTCCCACAACCGTAGACGCCCATCTTATGCGCCGCAATGCTATAACCTGAATTATAATTACCGGGTGTAGTTCCCTCAATGTTTTTGGACAGAATGCGCGAGCAAAGCAGTATGAAAACAACAACTAATAAAAATAATAATAATAATAAATACATTTTTTTGCTATAATCATTTTCATAGTCTTATGCCGTTTGTAAGTCTTGCTTATTTTTAATTTTTGATATTTATATTTATCTTATTGTTATTTCATTTATTATGAGAGATAGTTGACCGTGGATGATGAATGAGGAGAAGATGGTTGGGGGTGCGGTCAATGAAAAACACAAATAAGTTCGATTAACATAATCAATTAGGCGTTAACCTAATCACATCAGGCGTTTGATCTTCCAGCGAACAGCCCTGAAGAAGGCTAGAAACTCTAGCCGAAACGTTGGCACATTAAAATAAGTTAATCGAACTTATTTGTGTTTTTCATTGACCGTACCCCCAACCATCTTCTCGTTATTTCATTTAATTTACTTTGTTCATTTTTATATAATTTCCATAAGTTTTAAATCGTTTTCAGCCATACTTCAGTTTACATTTATTTTATCTATTATCTTACTTTGTAACATTCTTTAGTTGTTTGTATCTTTTTTGGCCCTGATGAAGCCCTGCAAAGTGGGCTGAAACGTTGGCTCACAATAAATAGTTTCATTTTTATTTGAGTTTTTTTTTTAAGGTGCCGGGCCATCTTCCTTTTATTTTAATACACACGGTGAATCAACGATCTTCCAATAAATATACTTATGAATTCGGAAACCTCTGAAAAAAAAAAATTATACCTGATTATTATGGCCTATGATACTTAAGGTCGTTTAGGATAAACATAGAACCTTCACAGCCTGTCTAATTTTACAGTTTCTAATAGCAACATTATGCTATATGCGAACAGAATTGGATTGAATTAATCGCCATATATAACAGGAAGGACAGTGCTGAGGTAGCGTGGAAGCTGCAACATCAGCTGAATCCCACCCAAGGCCCTTGTAAACGACCATTCATAGAGCTCTAGACCTTGAAGGAAAACATCCCTTTAAGGATATTACCTAATCCAACTATTTGTTTTTCTTTTCTTCTAAGTCTCATGGGGTTTGATGTGAGGGTAGGTAACAGCGATGATTGGTAAAATCCCTTGCACTGTATTTCAAATTCATTTGAAGAGGGACATGAGGAAAATAATACACATGGAATTTGGAAAATTGATTGAGTCTGCCGTAGAATTGTCTCTGCAATCATTGAACTGATGTAGATGGCTGTATCGACGGCATAAACCGCTACAGTAGCCTTGTCATACTTAGCTCAAACAGTTTCAGTCGTATATACTGAGAAAAGTATTGGAGATAGCACAGACCCTTGAGGTACTCCAGGTATGTGAGACCTCTCCGGATACCACTTCGCCAACTCGAACCCCTAATGACCGGTGCTGCAGGAATGATCTCAATAGAGTGTATAGCTGTTCTGGGTATTCATCGTCCTGTAGTGTTTTAAGGTGGATCCACATGTTGGCCGCTCGCCACGGATCGGAGGCTCGTACAAATGCTCGGCAAACAAAGAGCGGACCACATGTCAGTGTTATTCAGAGAGGCAAGCATGGCGGACGTACTAGTAGTTTCAGCCATTGCACTTGGATTGTATTATTTTTAATACAAAAAAAGAAAATGAAAGGAAATTAAATATAAATAAATAAGATTAAATATAAAACTTATTATAAAAAGTACCAACAAACACCTTTAACCTCCTAACAGCTCTCAGTTGCAACTAGACAAAGAACAATGGTGGAGACACTGTACGAGCGCTCTCACGAATCTCTTTGATCTGTGTCCAAAAACCGATTCTCGACGGCTCGGCAACGAGCCTAGGCCAACCAAGCCAAGCCACCCATCCACATGCTCGCGTATGTCTGAGCTCGCCATGGCTCTGCCAACATGTAGAGGCCCCTTTACATAGCAAACTACGGGACGGTGAATCAAACAAACGCTTCTGGGCAGTTTATTGAAACCATCGCTCTTGCCTCGTTCTTCGTCGTCTTCTTGCTGACTTCTGCCAGAAGTTTCGCTAGGTAGTGATCAGAGGCCGACCTGCAAGCTATTCTGCTACAGTAGGATTATCTCTACCTATGAGTAGTAGGTAGGAAGCAATCTAGGAGATTGTAACATGAAAATAATATAACGGAATTCTGACAGAATAGCCTCTCTTTTTACTTTTGTGAAATATCGTCAAAGATATTCGAGCAATGAGGTCAGTCATATAGAATGAATTTGAAGTATATTTATTTAGCTTCCATTTGAGCCCTAAGGGATTCTCTTAACAATGGTATATATAAACAGAAAGATTGAAAAGTGAAAATATTATTCTAGTTTAAAAAAGATAAACTTCATCTGAATAGGTAACTTTTTTGAAGTGAAACTTTTTCAGCGACTCAAGGAAAAGTATATAGTGCTGGTCCGATTGAGTGAGCTCTTGTTATCCCATAGTCATCTATTACAATATAAATTGTTTTCTGATGCAATTGACTTAGAAAATGGCTATTCTAATCTAATTATTATTATGGAACTAATATTTTCTACCTTAAAGAATAAGAGAGAAAAGAAGGTCAATATTAATAAAGTTTTAATACATTGATTATTTCATTTCCAAGTTTCACTTTTGTCGGCAAATCCCAAGATTGCCATGTTTTTTTTTACTTTTATTAGGTATGTACAAGTAATCAAAATTTTAAATCTAAAACTCATACTCAAAATTCCGGTCGATAGATATAATTTAATTCGAGCTGTATTTAATCAGTTAGTTAAATTTATAAAAGTAGAACTATTAATTTTTTTAAATTAGAAATATAGGCAAGAAATGTTGGAAGACTACTGGACTACAAACTGAAGAAAAAAATCTGGTCTCCATGAGGTTGGAGAATTTGGCCTTTCGGATTGCAGTCACTAGTTACCTAAGGATTACAGTTTGCTCTAGAATCGCTAATAAACTTTACATCATCGGCGCTCAATACAACACACCAATGTAATATATTTACTACACATTTAAAAAGAAATACAATTTTTTACAAAAATTCAATTAGATAGGTAATTACTTATGTTATACAATTAATGATTTACCGTTTGAAAAAGAGTTTTCCGCAAAAGAAAGTTCTGTACAAAAAAAAATACGTGTACGCATGTATAAAATAGAGAATTAATAAATAATCAATATAATAGCTATAAGGTAATTAACCACTCAATGTCTTAAAAGATCCATCTAAAACGTATTAACAATTGGACCGAACACAAATATGGCGACAGAAACGTGTGGGATACTTATTTTTATTTAGAGAAGATACTCTATGGCATAGAGTACAACCTAGACTATATACAACTTCTCTCAGTGTATCCTTCGATTACTCTGTTTGACTATTAACTGCTTATCAGTGGCATGGAACTTCTTACGTACAAAAATGAGAGAGGTGGGGTAGGTCAAAACTAGAGATGGCTGTGAATGGCGGAATGTGGATGGAACAGGGTGAATAAGTTCACATAAATTATAACATACTAAAAAATCATTCGACCATATAGAACACAAGCAAGCCGTGAAGAATGAGCAATTAACTGCTTCGACATGCACTACAAGATAACTCTTGATGTCTAAAACATAAAATGTGAGTTAAAATTTTCGATTTTAAGGACTTTTTTTTTTCATTTCCTGCATGAAGCAAAATTCCTAAAATGTCGAGAAACCCCCTTTGTGCCCTAACGGATCTGAACACTTGAGAGAGAAAATAACCACTCATGAATAAAAAAACAGAATAATTTGCTGCTAGATATAACTAGATAATTACGTTAATAACGATAGCATAATAACCGTAGTCGGACAATTACTCTATTAAGTGCAATTAAGACAGGCACGGAGTAGAGGTGCATTTACAAGACAGCACTGTAGATCTAAATATATATCACAAAAGTTTTACTAGATAGTAAATAATTCTAATCCTGATAGTACTTGTCTATGATGACTTGCCTAGCCAAAGCCTTCGAACTATCTAACCTAAATATTTTACCGGTTTATTTTGGGATCCGTGAGAGGCTCAAGAGTCAATGGCCAAAAGCTGAGCGAAATTGAGATCCTCTGAATCAAACAGGGCATACAAATCATCTGAAGAATGTTTATTAATAAAACAAATCCACAAAATCAGATCATCACTCAATTCCGTTCCCTAATTCTGAGTTTGACAAATTAATATAAAAAAATCTGGTTTAAAAAAATAACAACCACATGCCACCCTATTTTACAAGAGAGCTATTTCTTTATTAATCAAAATGAAAATACTTTTTCTTACTGTATATTTCATACATACATATGTAAAAGTAAAATCTTCTTGTTCTCGTTATTTTTTCCTAAAAGATACTTTTATAAGCTTTATTTTAAAAATTGTTTCTCTCCATCGTTCAGCAACCCCAAATGAAGCCTACCAAAGTGGGGCGAAACGTTGGCTCAGAATAAACATTTTATTTACTATATGAATAATTTTGACCACACCCGGACTAATCTAACTTTTATCTGAAAAATTTTGATTTTTCTGTTGCTACAAAACATCGTATAAATGCGATTCTTGGGATTTGAAAAACGATTATCAAGTATCGATTTAGATTATTTAGAAGGAAATACTTCAGGAAAATATAACAGGGCCTGGTACCATGTTCATTAAAAAATTAAGATGTGTAGGTAGAGGATAAAAATTCATAGCATTATTCCTATATATGTTGCATGACTTAAAAATTAAACTATTGTACCAGAATATTTAAGTTAATTTATGAGAAGCTCGGGTGGTGCCAATTAAAATACTCAAATAAGTGACACTTATTTATTTGGGCCGATATTTTGACCTGAATTTGCGGACATTAGGGAAGGAAAAAAACAGGAGACAACCTTAATTCAGAGAAAAAGAAACTATTAACAAACAAACTTGTAAATATAAATAATAATTATTTAAGTAGATAGCAAATGATACAAATAAAAGATAAAATATAATACTGTAAAGGTAAGAATTGTACCAAACAAATGAAAAAAAAACTATTTTTTGACCATTGTAACATGTATATCGCTTCATTTCGCATAATTCATTATGTTAATTTAATTTTTTTCTATTTATATATCTTTAATTATTACTTACATATTTTATTATGTTATTTTCAACTATTCATAATTTATATTTTATTCTGCACCTTTCATTATGTTTATTTCTTTACTTCCATGAGCACTCTCTGATTTTTGATAACTTATCCTATGATTTGTTTTGTATAATTCTTAACGCTACAATATTATATTTTATCTTCTATTAATATCATCTATTTAATTTATTGTTATGTATATTTCTAAGTTTGTTTGTTATTTTATTTATATTTTTTACTAATCTCGTTTTGTTTTTTTCAGCTCTGATAATGGCTTGAAATTCAGTTCGAAACGTAGGTACAAAAAAATAAGTTAATTATTTGTAATTATCTTTACTGACCACACTCACAAGTTAATTTAATTACCCAGACATATAATGCGATATTAAATTTATATTTGTGTTAAGTTAAATAACAAATTTAAATTGAATTTATTTATTACATTTTATTTAAATAGTTAAAAATTGATTTTGATAGTTAGTGATATTATTTAATTAATTACAATACAGAGAGAACACAAACATTCATCTGTTGATTGTTATAAAAAAATAATAATTGAAAACAAATGTGTAGATGGAGTTCAAGCTATCTTAGATTTGTGCCCAACAATCGACACTCTACAGGCCGGCCACAAATGCAGAACAACTTCTATAAGCCAATCCAAATAACCAATCCACTCATGAGTAAATTTACCTTAGTTCGGTTTTGTAGCACTTCAAAGCCTTCTTCAATTTCACGTAAATAGAATTTTTTAAATCTTATTAGAAGTTCCTAAAATTACCACGTTAAAAAATAAAAATACTTCAGATTTGTATAGATAATTAAATTAAAAAATAGTATTAGACTTTATATAGTTAACAAAGCACAATAACATTCATTAATAAAAAAAAAAAATATTTCAATGTTTTCAATGTTAACATTCAAATAAAACGTGGAAGTGGCATTCCATCATTTACCCTGCTATTCATTATTTGCTTTATCATTATGATATAATGTTAACAGATGGAAATCTGAGACAATGACTCTTATAACAGAAACATGAGACAGGAATATATGACTCATTATTTGGTGGAAGATCATAAAATGCGTCATTCTTGAATTACTAATGAGGTCTATAATTATGACAAATATTTCGAATCAATTTCTCTATTGTATAAACTATTATATTACAAATATTGTATAAAAAAGTTTTTAGTGATCAACTTGTAATATAGAGAATGCTGTACTACATCCACCTGATTATCATTAATCATCACAACACCTTCAGGAGTGCTATCCGCTAACTGAACTTGAAGAAACCTGTGCATAACTGATGGGTTGTGTAATG
This sequence comes from Halyomorpha halys, assembly GCF_000696795.3. NCBI lineage: Eukaryota > Metazoa > Arthropoda > Insecta > Hemiptera > Pentatomidae > Halyomorpha > Halyomorpha halys. The sequence goes on along the minus strand of NW_027108067.1, from coordinate 690,751 downwards.
GCACAAGATTTGTAGTGAGAAATATTCAGAAGAATATACTGCAGTGTGAGACTTTATCAGGAGACAAGAAAGGTGAAATTTTATGCATTCCAATGAATAAACTGGACACTCGAAAGGACTGAAATTTACGCAAATTCCCTATAATTGGCATATCCATTTGATTGGCATTTCCTCTAACTACAAATAAATCAAGGCAGAGTTTTGAAAAATTCGGTTTATGTGTAACATCTAGGGAAACAATATTTACACATGGACAATTATATGGGCTCTTTCAAGGTGCAGGAGCAAAGATGGAATAAGAGTTGTATAATTTAGAGGAAAAAGTGATTACGAACATTTTTTTAGAAGATGCACTAAATTCAAGTACAAAATTAAAATTCTGGGATAATGACTTGTAATTTATTTATTTTTTCTCTTAAGGCTCCTCTTACTTGGTCACAAAGAAAATCATACATAAAGACCTTAATGTTCTATAAGTAATCGATCTCGTCAGAACCAGATATCATTCCTTCCATTATAAACTCCCTAACCACCCAAACTCAGTATTTCTTCTTCCATTCCTGGCAATCCTCTGAGGCGCCTGAAAAGAAGATGGCCACGAGACCTACTGATGTGAAAATGTTATTATAGTGCAACCAATAGGTATTTTCTCTATACGCTTAGATCTCACTCTATTATAACTGAGGTCAAATTTATTGAATGTATTATAATGTACAGTTGTAAATTTTAATAAAGGTATTAAATAAAAAAAATATTTAAAAAATACTGCTTAAACTATATTGAAAAAAATAATACAATCTGAACTAAACAATATATGCAAATTACAATTAAACAATTTGAGCTATGAGTAGTAAAATTAAATTTCTATAATTTGTATTTAAAATGAGTGTTGGTTGTCTTATAGGGTTACTGCAAAGAGGTCGGGTGACCTCCCAAGTTTTATAAAACTAATTAAATATAAGGCTAGTTCCAGAACAACTTTCGAATATTGAGCTTGCTTCGAGTACCTCAACTCATTCACTCATTATAGGGATAAATATATTTTGACCACTGGGCCCGTCCCTGGTATCTGAATATGAAAACATTTACCTATTGCCACTACAATGGTGTACTGAGTTGCCTTATTTAGTTTCTTATATCGAGCAATGTTCAAACAGTTCTACATCCATAATGAATGCAAATAACCAGCCGTTTGTAAAAAAATTATCCTTAGAGTAAATATTATTTGTGTTCTCAGCACTTCCATTTTCGAAGCTTTTTAGTACCCGTAGACTACAATTATCGGTTATCTGGCATATACCGGGTACTAATTTCTTTTTTTTGTTAATTAAAATAATTTATAATAAAAAGTAAAAAAAACACTAATAAATGGACATTAGTGTTAATTAAGCAACAGTAGCTTCTCTACCGCTCCTTACCGCAGCAGGTACAGACCTTAATCACGCTAGACCTGATAGTTCTACTATACTGCCATGATAGTAAATGTTATCGCGACAATGACTGTCACACAGTTTTTACTATAGCAGACGCTGTCATGAAAGTCAATATTTTCACAACAGTTAACTCGACCTAGTGCGACAGTACTGCCATCATGGAAATTATCCTCTTGTTTACACCACGGTAAACAAGGTGAAAATAAACCACCTGTAAATTATATATTTATATTAAGCTTTTATTAATCATTGCTTGATATTATATTACACAGCGAATTAAAATTTAAACCTTGAACAGTTAGAAAAGAAAAAGGAAACACAATATAACGTACAATAAAAATATCAGAACTAAAAAGAGGCTTGAATTGATGCTGGACGAGTTGAATATTTGGACAATGGCGATTTTAAAAAGCAATATGAATTCTGTGGCGCTTTGACGTTCAAAGTAAAAATATCTAGATCGAAAAATAATTGCTGTTGCCAAGGTAAAATCAAACTACCACCTCTAGGGCCCTGTTTCATAATAAAATACAAACTAATACTATTAGTCTTTTATATTTATCTTAATTCAATTACACAAACTTGTAAAATAGTAACTTGTGCTTTAGTATTTTTTTAATTCCTGTATTAATTCACTAATAGTCATCCCTATTATGAAAAAAATAAGTATTAATATCATTATCACACTAGTTTCTACACTTGTACTATCAACTAATACTATTAGCATTCATTATGAAACAGGAGTCTGATCAAATCTTATATATAAAAGAAGTCTCTCTATTACATAAAAAAGGTATTTTATTAGTGATCATCGTGTAATATTTTATTTTATATAAAAGGTAGAACAATAAAAATAGGTGCTAAAAAAATTGAATTTAATAGATGAAGAAAGCAATTTGGGAAAAAATAAGAAGATTATTTGCATCAAATCATCGCGACTTTATCCATAGATACACTGTCATACCCACCCTTCATAATGATATATACCCATGTGTCGATATGTTTATAAATCGATTACTAGCCTCAGTAGATTACAGTCATACATTTTGAGCAACAAGTAATACAATTAAAAGAGCAATTGTATAATTTGTAAGATGAGGGTTGGCCCGCCGTTGACGGAGGGGAGCACTCCCCTGGCTAAACTAAGATTGATTAAAAGAGGATTTTTTTTTTAACTGTTCAATAATGTTTATCCAGTAATCTTTTTAATTAAAAAATCTTCTATAACAGACATCCGTTAATTTGAAAAAATAAAAATTATACAGCAAACTCAATAGTTACATTATTGAAAACAATTAATAATTGTAACTCTGTTGGTACAGGTTATGTTCGGCGAGCATGGGGTTAAGAAGCCTTGCGCTATAATAATATAAAATATTTAACTGCAAGGTAATTTAATCACTTATAAAAAATAACACGACATAATAGAACTCTAAATTAATACAGAAAAAAATAATAGAATGATTTAAAAATAGTTTTTAACCGTTTAAAAGAAAAAATAATGTTTGAAAACAAGCTGATGCCTTACTTTACTATGCGAAGAAAAATCATCAAAACACCTTTACACAACTACTCATAACAATGGAAACTTCAGTTGACTGGTTTTAAAATTTTCATTAGCATTTGTTAAGAGCCTGATGAGATAACTGAATATACTGAGAAGAGCACACATATTGGTACAAAAACTGAAAGTGAAAATTAAAAACAGAATTAGGTTTGCTCCGAAATACTTACAGTTATTCTGAACCTCTCGGCAGGAAACATGTGGTGCACAACCGGTGCGAATACTGTTTGCAACATAACTGATAACACGAGGTGTACACAGAGCAGACGCTGTGTGCTCATTACTTCTCTTGTCTCATTCCCTTATCTTTGCGTGCAAATAGAATCCGATTAGTGAAATTAGAATTTTCTTAAAGATAGAAGATAGTACATTAAAAAAAAAATATGAAGAGTTTTTCAAAGGAATTATTTATGTAATAGTTACGAAGTTGTTTGTTAATCATGAATCATAGGTATACTTTATTCAAAATATACGTTATGTACATTACATATAAATCAAAGATTTGCTTAAGATACAAATAATCTTATTCCTACGTTGAAGAAATGTTCAAATGTAAACATCCTCATCTAATCTAAAAACTAGAAAAGGAAAACAAATTCTTATCAGTTTATATTTAAATCAATAGTTCCCGGTAACGGAGATGAAAGTTTCAAATTTATTAGAATCTTTAGATATATATAAAGAACATTCTCGAAGGAAGGTAAAATTAGATGTATGACCCTTTCCCCATTCTTCAAGATAAAGAAATATTTTGTGTCTGACTTAATCATGGACGGTTTTTTTTTTTTATTAATAATTTGTATTTTTAATGAAAAAAAAAAATTGAAAAGTCAATTCGTCACTCCCGTCCGTATCTAGGCCAGATATTTCTAACACTCACGCTCTGAATGAGGTTTTCCAAGAATGAATCAAGAGTTTGTGCATCTATTGCAGTTCTTTATGCATATCCCCAAGAGATTCGACCAACAAATACGTCCAAACATGTTTCTTGTGTTACTTCATCCACGATGTTTCTTGTAGTATCTAATTATTTTCCGCAGATCTCGACTACAGAAACATCAGCCGGTGGTTTCTTCTTGTAGCTCTTACGGCATCAGCGTGAAATCAAATCTCAATTGCAATCGTGCAGGTAACAGGTTTATTAGAAAAAGTTTGGAATTTTTTTTTCAATAACTTATTTTTTTTTAGCTTTCAAGAGTGCACGCGCAGGTGGGTTACTTTATTCAGCTAAATTATTATTAAAATTTAAAAAGTGACAAAAATTAGGGTTTAAAAGAAAAAACTGTTCATGACTATAATGATTACTGTTTAAACTTATGTCCTTGAACTTCGGGGCTCCACTAAACCATCAAATTCCTCTCGTATCCAATCTTTAAAGTACAAAATCCATCGTAAAATCTTTAATGCCCCTTACTTTGTCACAAATAAAATTATACCTAAAGACATTTATGTTCCATATGTAACCGAGCAAGCTCTTACCAAATATCAGTCATTCCATTCCACAATCCTTAAAAACCTAAATCCACTGCTTCTTCTATTCTTAAAGAAGGCCGTCTTCTGGAATACCCTTTCATGTAGAAATATTATTGAAGTGCAACGTATGAGCAGTTTCTTTACAAATCTTTCCTATTATTATAACGCTTATAACACTTTTTTATTTTTAATTAATTTGTAAATAAAGATGTAAATTTAGTGAAATAAAGAGAACAAAAAGTATAAGAAGCATTTTTTTTTTATTTTTGATTAACAAAATCATGAATTACTTCTTAAAAGTCTGATTCTTTAAATTACATTATTATTTATCAACATCAGTGATATACTGCTTAACATTTCTTGAAGCAAATTTATTTCTTGGTTCATCCTTGATTCGTTTTATTCAACCAACAATAGGTACTAGGGGGCCCATCCTGTTGATTCGTAGCTATACCCCATATACTCGTAGCTTCAACCCATAAAGGGTCAGGGGTTCAATACTTTGTAAGAAAATATTGTTTTTTGAGCGGCGGTTATACAAGGAGATTTTTGTTCAAGATCAATCCTCAATTCTCAATGCTCCTTATTTTTTACTAGTAAAACCATCCATAAAGACCTAAATGTTCCTTATGTAACCGATCTAGCCCTAACCCGAAATCATTCCTTCTATTATAAACTCCCTAACCACTAATACCCCCTAGTTTCTAACCTTGCTTCCACTCCCATTCCTGGCAATCATCCGAGGCGCTTGAAAAGAAGATGGCCTCGAGACCGTATATTGTAAAATATTTTTAGAGTTATACTACTGGGTAGTTTCTCTACATGCTGTATCATATCATTATGATCTTACTTCAAATTTGCTTGTTGTATTTTATATACAGTTGTAAATGTAAATAAATAAATAAAAAAACAAAAAATAAATAATGATCACGTTCAACCACCAAGTTTTTCTTCAACTTCAGAGTACCACCTTAAAGAGGCTGGAAGCCTAGCACAGCTCCTTACACACTGAGCTTCCCTGCACCCTAAAGATGGCACTGTACACTATCAATGAAAATAGAGACATTGACCTCCATTAAACCAGATGGCAAACGGAGCATCGTAGCCAGCACTAGTAACATCTGTTGAGGTAACGCTACCAGCTGGTTACCTGGTTACTTGGTTAACAGCTGCCTACGCAGATTGTGTTTTCTTCTCATTTATAATATCTGTTTGTGATGTACAAATATAACATTTAATGTGATAGCATAACTCCATCAACGAGTAAATTGTGCAATGATAAATTATATCTTAAAAAATAAAAGATTGTTCTGAGGAAATATAAGATAAAAGTAAGAACGAAATCCTCACTACTAATTTAAAATTTCGTCATCGTAAAGTCAAATAATGAATAGGAGCAATTAATGTCGACCGTTATCGGTAATAATTTTTTTTTTTATCAAATAATTTTATACTATTAACACAAAAAGAAAATCTACAGAAAAATACAATTTGACTATAAGTCATTCTAAATCAAAAGAGAAAGTCTTATCTGTAGTATGAGTAAAGGGACAAGTCATCCCTTTAACAGAAAATATTTCAAGATAGTTATTATAAAAAATATTTTTCATATTTACATATATGCATATATATGTAATCAGCTTCTTCAAAGAATTGTTGTGTACATTTACTTAATAATGAACTTAGGTTAATTAAATAAACATAATAAACCAATTTAATATAAAAAAATTATTAAAAAGTAACGCAAAGTTAAATTGGGGACAGATAAATCATAATGAATACATCTTTATCCAAAAATTTGTTTCTTCTTTTATTTTTTATTTTATTTTCTCCCACAATGACCTTGGATGAGAGCTGTTTTTTATTCTATCTAAATTTTACATGTTCTCGAGAGCATGTATGCTATATCTGTGGCCGTCTGCCTTGTTTACGTTTATCTATCTGATTCTGACAGTACACAGTCATAGATTAAGTCCTCAAGTCCTCGAATGTATGTTGATCGCATTCACATTTGTCCCCTTATGTTTTCAATTAGTGTCCACTCCACCCATGTGCAGTCATTATATGCGTCAGTTGGTAATGTGTACTTTTCACTTCGCAGTAGTTAGTAACTGTTATGCATTTGTGAAGTGGTGTACCATTCCGTTCGTCGTATACCATTTTATCTTCCATCTTTAAAATACATTTGAATGGATGTGAGTTTTTATTGTCGAAATATTATTTTGTCATGAACTATATATTATACATTAACGGTTAAATAATTGCTTTGTACGATTCATCTTAGGGATCCCCAGGGACGCCTCTGTCACCCGATTTTATGAAGAGTTGAAGTGGCTTTACCCCTCCCTCCGTCATAAATATTTCCTTGCTTCCTTTCTCTATCAAGTTATCCAATCCCGCCGTCCATCGTACATCTCAGAAATTCTTCAATTTAAGTCCTTAGTGCATTCCCTCAATACCCGCTCACGGCCTTCAGACTTATATGTAACTGCCCATCGAGCCGCAGCCTTTGGTAGATCTTTCTTCATCCGTACCTCTTCCCTACAGAATTCTATTCCCTCCTTTATTCGTAGTGCCAATACCCTTCCAATCTTCAACTCCCATATCTTCGACTACCTTCTGTCGACCCAATTCCGGAAGAATAACAATTGAAAGTTTCAAACAGCTTTATATATTTTCTGTATTTTATGTCTTAGATCCTCGTTTATAATTGTAAATATGTACACTAGCAGAAATTGTATCTTTTTATTATTATTATTATTTTTTAGTTTAATTGTATTTTATTTTTTATAATTTTTTTTCTTTTTATTTACTATAAGAAGTCATCTTATGTTTTATGATATTACAAGTGGTTTTATCATTATTTTATATATTCTGTTAATTATTGTTGTTTATTTGTACCTTTTTAAATTCATTGTATCATTTTATTTTATGACATCTTGTAATTTCATCTCTATTTTGTAATTTACTCTAAGGCTCTAAAGCCTAATTTTGACGCCTGTAAATTATTCTAAAGGGTTCAATCCCAGAATAAATAAAGATTATTATATGAGTTTCGTCATCATTTATCACCATTTTAAGTAAGTCATTTCGTAGCCCACGTTTTGAATATGACCCTTAACCCTTTATTCAACGACAGTAAGATCATCCAAATTTCGAAAGTAGGATTTTACGGAATGTTTTGTTTTTCGCCCGCAGTGTTGGATTAATTAATAAGTGTACTTTCAGAAATGCTTGGTTTAATCCAATAACTTTTTGAAGATTTTTTCAATTAAAATTAACAAAAATTATCCAAATTGTCTCAAAACAATTAATATTAAAATATATTGCATGTACAACGTTTTGGCCGATCTGAATTTTATTATCACAGCCTCACATTGATTTTTTTTTTTTTGAAGTTTGCAGGCTATTGTATCCAAGTAAATTTAACACAGTTAAAATAAACCGGTCTCTATAATAATATATAAATAAATTTGAAGCTGTATTTTAAAATTAGATTGTCCTTGATGAAGTTCGGATGTAATATGTTTTAATAAATAAGATGAAGACAATATGGGTAATTTTTGTTATATCAATAAATCAACTATTCTCGAACAAGATAATATATATACGTGTATTTCAATTTAACTAAAATAAAAGGATTTGTATTTGTGAAGGGTAACTCTATATCATATTTAACAACAAAAAGTGGTTTCATCCAAGAAAGTTTTCTTGGACTAGAGCATCACTGATCTAGTATTAATAAGTCAGGATTGTTCCTTTGACAGTGCACTTAAAAATCCACAGAGGTTGAAATAAAATAGTGGATTTATCTTAGAAAATAACTTCAAAGTAACTATCACAGACAAGCGAACACCGAAAGAAGAATAAATAGAGTAAATATTTTTATGTCATACTGATATTTTCCAATAATGTTTTTTCGTTCATCAAAAAACTTCAATGATTAAGTTTAAGCATCAAATACTAAAATTAAAAACGAAAAAGTATTTGAAAAAAAACTTTATACGTGATGCTAACAATAAAGTTGCGAAACGTCGCTAAAATATGTATTATTACAAAGTAATTATTGATTGATCCTCAAGATCCACCATAACAAATGTATACATACAACAGTCGTTATAAATATACACTGAAATAAGGCTTGAGTGGTTCGAACTTTTAACTATTGCTTTGACGATTAGCTCCAAAAATACAAATAGTTATGTAATTACTAATTAGTTGAGGATCATTAAAGATTTTAAATAATTTTGCTAACGAACTGTATAAAGTTATTTTAAAAATATGCTTATGTATGCAATACAACGCTAACCGACACCTTTGAACCATTTCTATACATCACAGCTACCTCCTAACAGAACAAGAGTAAAATAACATTCGGTATCTTGTACCAACTATTCTCACGACAGCTGCATGACATATTCATATAGTAAGGTGCGGACAGCGGGCCTAAACTATTGTGCTGGGGCCATTGCGGATGAAGGTCAGGAATAGGGTTTGAGAAATGGATCTTTTCTTCATTCGAAAGGAAGAGAGAGGTGGAAGTAAATCTATATATTTCTTTTGTATAGGAAGATGGTCAGGGTTGCGGTCAAAGGAGAAACAAAAATAGTTTACAACTATTTATTTTCCGACGTTTCGCCCCACTTTGCAGGGCTTCATCAGGGCTAAAAAGACACAAAATGATACAATGATAAGAATAAAAATACAATGATAAGAATAAAAATACAATGATAAGAATAAAAATAAGTAACAATGCCAAGAGTAAAAATTGTTTATATAAAAATACGTAAAATATACAGTTAAAAAATACAGGAGATGTACATAAAACAAAAACAATACGGGGAAGGAAAAGAAATAAAAATTGAGATTAAATAAACGTCATGAAAAAATAATAATAATTATACATAAATAAGTAATAATAAACATAAAAAATGAGCAAAGAAAAAGTCAAGACAACCTACCTGTTCAGAACAAACGGGTGAACAGTAGGCAACAATGAAGCGGAAGCCCTGACAACCCTGACCATCTTCTTATACATCAATTTTTACGGTCAACTATATATACATATATACTATATATTTTTTTAATATATTTTCATATTTCGAAGAATTGTATACTATCAAGTTTCAACTCTTGGATAGTTAGAAATTAGAAAGAAGGCATCTACTATTCTACACATATAGCTATAAAATGTCCTTATAAAGTTTCGAATTATATAATGGCTGAAATAATCAGAAATTTATTTTCAATACACACAACCATTATATGAGCCGTTTATTTTTAAAGTAGCCGTCAATCAAGCCCCATTCGTCAATTATTTCAATTATATATAGGGAAATGGTCAGGGTTGCGGTCAATAGTGAAACAAAAATAGTTTACAACTATTTATTTTCCAACGTTTCGCCCCACTTTGCAGTGCTTCATCAGGGCTAAAAAGATACAAAATGAAACTATGTTAAGATAAAATGATAGAAATAAAAATAAAAAGATACAATGAAAAGAATAAAAAACAAGTAACAAAGGTCATTATTGTCATTTTTTTTTCATTATTAATTTTTTTTTTTCATTATTATTATTTTTTTTTTTTTATTATTCTTTCATGACGTTTATTTTATCTCTGTATATGTATTGTTTTTTGTTTGTTGTTTTATATACATCTCATGTACTTTTTTAGCTTTATATTTTACGTATTTTTGTATGAAACTATTGCTCTTGCCTTTGTTACTTGTTTTTTATTCTTTTCATTGTATCTTTTTATTTTTATTTCTATCATTTTATCTTAACATAGTTTCATTTTGTATCTTTTTAGCCCTGATGAAGCCCTGCAAAGTGGGGCGAAACGTTGGAAAATAAATAGTTGTAAACTATTTTTGTTTCACTATTGACCGCAACCCTGACCATTTCCCTATATATCAATTTTTACGGTCAACTATCTATACTTACATATATTTTCAATTATACATTTGGTACAACTTCAAGTTATATATCAATAAAGCGCTAGAGGTTACTTATATTCCAAGCGGCTACTAACTCTAAGGATCCGAGTACGAATCCGGCTTGGCAGAAAAATGTTTTCTGTTACACTGAAGCCGTGAATCAACTCCTGTGGGTTCTTGGAGCCCTACCTGGGGTACACCCAACCTCATAGATTGGGTAAAAATCTGGCGTTCGAGTGTGATTCCAACCAAATCAACCTCCTTCCACAACCGTTGGTCTAGTAACAGTACTTCTTTACAAAGTACTGACCCATCTCTGCCACCGAAACGTCACGATTTCCTCAAATCCCTTTCACACACACACAAAATGTAGAGGAGTGGTAAATTGTTTTGTAATTTTGTACGTTAAGTAGTTAAAAAATAGTTTCAATCGCATAAATTATATTTTTGAAGCGATGTGACGATAAGTAAAATAAAATGAGTATTTTTTTTTTTAATTTGAAGTATCTTAAATCATGCTGAATGTATTTGAGCACCTTCAAATTTTATAACGAATCTGGTTATAAATTTTGAAAGTGGCCTAACACCATTCTTGGTAAAAAACACAAAAATAACACATATTATTCTCTTGTAATATGTCTCATTAGTATCCTGTACGTATATGTTTAATTGCATTGAAACACAAACCCTAGAATATATCAATCTAAGTATAAATGGACTTAGGTAACTTTCAGAATAAATGGCTTACATACAAAGCTAAGTTATTGTTTCTTGGTGATACATTATCTCGACAGGAAGCCCAAAGATGGTGGAAACACATTCCACATTAGTGAAATAGCAATAAAGAAGAAAGAAGATGTTTTTGTGAGGGAGAGCTGTGACGAAATGTAAGAACCCTAACGGCCGAACCATTCCTTGTAACAAATGAGCGTTTCTATTTTAGACCAAGGCGTCAGTCCCTCCTCCAGTCGATAGAGAAGGTAATGGTTTAGCAACTCATAGCTTCCTATCTCTCCTTCAGCAGGGCTATAACAGTGTGCAACAGTCTGCTTCATAACATTATCAACATGGTTACAGATTTTTGTTAAACTAAAACCACAAACACAAATCAAAATTATAAATTATTATACATTTTTTCCCACCCTCATTTGTATTCCAGCTTTTTTTAAGGAAAATTACTGCGATCGTGTAGTTTCGAACTTTATTTTTCGACGGACCTCTTGGTTTTGTGGTTTTTGGGTTCCAAATAACTAAGTCTCGCAAAATGGTCCGTGTGTGAACAGCCTAACTCAAAAACTTAGTCATGAGAAACTGAAACATATTTTAGCCGGGTATATGACTGGGATGTCACAGCAACTTTTTCGACCGATCCTATGTTTAACTTTTTTTATTTATTTATTGCTATTTACAACTGTACAATTACAATTGCTATTATTAACAATACATTTAGTAACTTTGATCTCAGTTAATATGGAGGGTTACAGGGGTGTAGAGAAACCACCCATTCGTAGCACCCATACTAAAGTAGTATTTACATTAGCAGGTCTCGAGGCCATCTTCTTTTCAGAAGGAGGATTGTCAGGAATGAAACAGGATGCAAGGTTAGAAACTAGGGGGTTTTGATGGTTAGGAAGTTTAAAATGGAAGGAATAATATATGGCTCGGGCTAGATCGGTAGCATATGGAACATTAAGCTCTTTATGTATGATTTTATTTATGACAAAGTAAGGAGCATTGAGTATTTTGAATTGTAAGGATTGGATAAGAGAGCCCCAAAGCTCAACTACGTATGTCCAGAATGGACTTATTACAGTCATGTAGATCAGTCTTTTGTAATGAATTGTAAGTTCAGACCGTTTGTCCAGTGAGTGCTATAACAGTCGAAATCGACGTGCAGTTTCCTGTCTTTTCAGTGTGCGTGAGGATTCCAGGTTAGTAGTTTGTCCAGACGTAGTCCAAGGTAGCAGATTTGTTCGACACGGATAAGGGGACATTACTAAAAAATACTGTAAAGTTTGACTTTTAAAATTTATTTTTCAAATTTCTAAAATTTATTTTACCTGAAATGGCTAAAACGATTTTGAATAAACTTGGTAATTAAATGGTACTTAATAGGTCCTTTTTTCAATTAATTAGTTTAACAGAGCTTTAATTTTGATTATTTAAAAAAAATAACCAATCTTCATTGTTAGCAGGAGTAAACAATGTATAATGCAGATTTTAAAAGAATTTTATGAATAACTAAAAGAAAAATAGATATATTTGATTCGAACAGAAAAATCCGAGAACGCCCGAACTTTCCCGATTGCATGACACATTCGTCATCTTTAGTTAAATTGCAGTATTCTTACTGTTCTGTATAGGTAAATAATCTATTTTCTCCAGTACGGCAGGGTCGAATTTTCATTCTGTGAAACCACCACGAAATAAAAATCAACCCACCCAAGCTGGAATCCAACCGGCGCTGCTGCAGGGGTTGGTAAGGTGACACATTAATTCATTTAGCAATAATGGTCTCTTGGAAATATAAACTAGACAAAAACGAACTAAGAACAAACGAACGCAACTGTTGCATACTTTACATTTGCAATTCATGATCATCTTGAGTTTTTCTGTAAGATCCCAAACTAGGCTAGTTGACTGCTAAGCCAGTAAGCAGGCAAGTCAACTGGCGTATCAGTAGTATTAACCAAATTAGGGAGATAAAGTATTTGACAAAATTACATGATTTTCTTATTGATTTGAGTACTGAATAAAAATAATAATTATTTATCTTAACTACTATGCATTACGCTATTCTCTATCGATACTAAAGAAACATCTAACACAGACGATGAAAAAATATATAGATTAGTTTCAATTAGATGAAGAATTATTTACTGAAAATGATAATGAATTATAAATGATATTCTTACCACTAACGATAAAGTAGAATCATACATTTAATAACACAAATTTGCCCAAAAAAAAAAAAAAAAGAGAATAACACAATAGAAACGTAAAGTATATATTACATAGCAAATATATTTTATATGACACATAGGAATTCTAAATAAATAGTTTATACAAAGAAAGAGCTATTTGGTGCTTTCAAAATCAGGTTAGAATCGAAACTAATAAACCAACACAAACTAACATCTATTAATTAATTGCGAATCTTACGACCTTTTACTTGCTAACTATTTGTATTCATAATGGCAATTACTGTCAATGAAGAGCATTGTTAAGAGGCACCAGAAACGTCAACGAAGAGAACATAAAAATAACAATTATAAGTTCTAAACGCTCATTATTTTCTCTTTCAGCACATAGTTACATTAAACGAATATTTTAATATTTTTTATTATTATAATTAAATTACTATTACCACAAATATATACGGACCTAAGAAGGAAGAGTTAGAAAAAGATTTTAAATCCTTAAAAAAAGTACTAAACAGCCGACACGTACACCAAAACGTAAGAGGGTGTATTGCGTCAAGACTAATGGATTTGGATTTGGGCGGACGTAATTCGCTTTATGTAAGTTGAGAGCGATTGGTGGTATCGGCATCGAACCTCCAGGTTCGCTAAGGCTTTATAATTATTACTACAATTAAATCTAGATGAAAATCAGAATACAGCGGAATGGTTTTGGAAAGAATAACCACTGGATTCCAATCATCTTCAACAAATCAAATATATCGAAGTATTGTGAAACATCAGAAAATGTTGATATTAAAGTAAACAATGTACTTCATTGTTGGAGCTATTCTGTCATAGATATTTTAAACAGAATAAAACCACAGAAAAGTTTTACAATCGATTATTGCGAGACTAATTGGTTAAATCGTGTCCTTTCAAGGTACGTGATATCGAACGGATGTATTTCATGAAACGTTTTATAAAAGAACCATAGGCCACCAACCAATAAATTAAGTATTGATAATCGGCTTAAATAAATGTTAATAGACGCTAGACTATATTTAAAAAATAAGACTTATTTTCCTTTAAACATAAAAATAAAATAATAATTTCGATATATTGAAATATCGATCAGCTAAATATAATATAGATTATCGATATAACTATATATAGATAGGTAGGGACATACCACGAGTGGATACAGTCGTAGACACAAACGGTAAGAGATGCTCTCACCGACTGAACGTAGGAACGCACCCCGCTACATAACTCACCCTCTGCGCTACGATACCATTATTATCTCAGGTCATTACGACTGGGGGTATAATATTATAATATATAATGATATTACACCCTAATATATAGAAAAGATATTATTATATAATACAAAAGTTTTAGACATGACATTTTAGATGGGAAATAATAATTACAAACCCATTCCGAAAGCAATAATGTTTGTTATCTCAATTCTGCTTGAAATATGATTTTTAAATAAAAAAAAAAAATTACTACATACTCTTTATTTATTCAGGATGCAGTAATTATATTTCTCAAACCTGAGAGAAATAAAGCATAGATTCATTAAATAATTACTCGACCATACTATTAGTCCAGTTGGTACTTGGTAATTATATTACCGCAACTTCTTATGAATTAAATTATTTAAAATAAAATAATAAAAAAACACACACACTCGTGTTTGTGTAAACAAAACTAATTTTTATTTATTTCTAACCAAAAATATTTATATCTACTAAAATTAAAATTGTTTTTAAAGTTGAATGCACCACAGGAATCTTGAGAAATAAGATGCTAGAAAATTCCGATTAATTCCTTGTTATGTATTGAAGTGTACATAACCTTTTCTACGTCTAAGTACCTCAGTTATTAATTGGATTTTGAGGTTTGAGTACCTCTCACTAGCTAGATAGGTACCAAACCCCTTCATTCAAACTAACGATTCAAAAAATCGAATAATGTTACATAGCCCCTTCAATTAACCGTCCATCCCTATCGAATTTTTAACACGAACGAATAAGAGAGTTTTGAAAATTAGCTCATTCATGTTTTTTAAAATTTTGATAACGAATTTCAACTTACCTCCAACTGTCCTTGTATATTAAAAATACATAAATTAAATAATAATTATCTATTTAGTTTTTATCTATTAGCATGAAAACCGTACATTTTGTCCATCTCTACTAAATTAAGAAAGCGTAAATTCTATACATTTGTTTATCTAATAATGCTTTTTGTCCAGAACATGGTTGAGTCAAATGACCCGAAAGAAAAAAAAACATTCAAATATATAAACAACCCTTATCCGTACAGACCAATAAGTATACTGCTGATATATTCTTAATTTTTTGAGAAATTATTTTATTCACAATTATTGGGCATGATAACGGCCAAAAGAAAAAATCATGATCGACAATACGCTTTTCATATTTAACAACCATTAAACAGCATTACTGATATATACGACTACAGCATCATACTCATACATAATCATATATACGTCTATATATCGACAGAAGCAGAAATTATATACCAAAGTTCCTGGATTTCGTCCATTCATTTGACCATGTCTAGCACCATAGCATCTTTTTAATCTCAAGACTGCACTAACACACATATACTAGTTGATTTTTCATCAATTTCATTCAAATCTTTATCCGCTCGACAGAGCTCAAGCTCCATGACACCTATCCTAGGCGGCGTGCCTCAGAGATCAATACTTACACCATTACGGTATATAGCATACAAACATGACATTCCACAAAGTTTCGTCATATCGACAGCTACCTAAGCATAGGACAATGCCATAAGTATTAGACCTAAAATTGGAACAGAGTCCTCACTAAGCCAAAAGTAGGATGAATAGTGCCAACTTTGGATATCTAACTTAATAATGAAAAGTTCTAATATTTTAACACTTAAACATGAAACGCGGCCTTCCATTTACCTTTATAACTCACTCATCCCGCAGAGTACATTTGGGATTTATATCATCTCGAACTAACGTTTAATTGGAAAATGACCTGGGACCCACATAGTAAAAAAATAAATAAATACATCAGCCAGAAATACCATCAACTTAAACCAATGAATGGGGACAGAAGCGGCACAGAAGTAAATGTTTAATTACATTGAAGAGATAAGATTAATGCGGGTACCCACTCGCTTCCCTACCGCTGGCACCATCTACTTTCAACGCTAGTAAGAATATATATATAATAGTCGGCTGATATCGAATAATGAAAATCAAGATAAACAGAATCAAAAATAAGTTTTATTTTACAATAAAATCTACTAATAAAATTACGCTTAATACTTAATTACTACAGTCTCAACAATAAAGTATAAAATATTAAAAAATTATAATATTATTAATACATAACGGTCATCCAGTTTATTCTTGTACTTTAGTTGAAGATCCCTTGGAAACAATAAACTGTTTTATAGCTCTTAAGGAAGCGCAGAACACAAGTTTTATCAACTACATAAATCTCGGCTTTGGAAAGTCGCATCACAGCCTCATTTAGAAGACGAAATTTTATTAAATATTTTATGCCTCCTTTGATAGAAAAAAAAAATTGTTTATAGTTTTATTATTTTTACGCTAAACTTCCTAATAATACAAATCAATCAAAAATTTTATTTAACTGATTATAAGTATAATCGACACTTATTTATTAAAAGTAAAACACGAAATCAATTCATTAAGAAATTAAAATTATTATCGCACTAATTATTTCCAAATAATAATTTTTAAATTGAATTATCACTCATTTCCTGAAATTATTATTCCAATTAGTGAGTAGATTACACCTCAACGTTAATATTGGGTCGGATTATAAGTGATTTCTAATGCAGCTAAGTAGAATCTATTGTTCGTATCTACGCGCTATGAGTTACCATGACAAGTTTTTGTTTTCACTATATGGACTATATAGTTAGTATTTGGTCAACTGTTTTCTGTGATACACGTTACGTTAAACTGTTTTTGTTTCCTTTAACTTTTTTTAAGCTTTGGGATTTGAACAAGGCAATAGTGCCAAGGCGACATCTGAAAAAATATGCAGTGTATATGGTGAAGGACTAATTACTGGTGGGGCAGTTAGAAATTGGTTAATGAAATTCCGTCCTGGAGATACGACCTTAAAAGACCAACCGAGAGCGGGGCGTCCTTCCAACTTTGACGAGAAAAGCAACATTGGAGCAAAATTCCACGTCAATCAGAAATGTTGAACACACCACAGTCAACTGTTAACCGTTACCGGGAGCAATTAGGGAAAGTCAGCAAGTTTAGTAATATTGGTACCTCACTACCTCAGTGAACGGAATAAAGATGATCGCATGTCAATCGCCACTCAAAGGTAAATAGGATAGTTGAAAAATGGGTTAACTATGACAATATCGTCCGCAAGATAGTGGCTTGATAAGAATTAACCACCCATACCAGATCTGAAAGCAAACATCCATGGCAAAAAAAAATTATTGTGTGTATGGTGGGATTGTCAAGGAATAATTCACCACAAGTAATTGAAGATAAATTTAACGATCACTGTGGATAGATGCGTTCAACAGTTGCAAAGAGTGCAAGAGTAACTTGATGAAAAGCGCCCTGCACTCGCCAATTACAAAATCATCATTCTTTTACACGATAATGCGCGATCACATACAGCAAGGGTGACTTATGAAAAAATTCTTAAGCTTAGATGGTCCGTTTTACTACATCCACCTTACGTCCCGGATCTTGCCCTACATACTACCAGCTTTCCTGTTCCTTACAATTTTTTTTAATAGAAAAACCTTCAATTCAGAAGAGGAAGTCAGTCAGGCTGTCAAAAACTTCTTCCAGTCCAAACCAACCACATTTTACAAGGAAGTTATTGATTAACTGGCAGGAAGAAGGGTGAAGGTTATGGATAATAATGAGGGATACATAATAAATTAATATAATTTTGTTATTTAATGAGAGAAAAATAAATGTCTGATAAAAAAACGGAACGGAAGCTATTTACGACTCGGCCTATTATATTCACAACTTTCACTATGAAAACCGAACTTTTTATCGAATATATGCTTAACATATTCATGAAACCATTCTTCTATTCTACTGTTCGATCACAAGCCGTTCAAAACAATATACCCAGTACATCCGTGAATTAAGCTTTTAATTAATACGATCGTAAGGCAGAAGTTATTAGTATCTCCTAAATAAGCTATTTTTATTTATTATCTAATACCCAACTTGGGACAAAGGAAATCCCCAATAAATTAGGTTAATTAAAAGAGCATTTGGAGGAAGTTTAATAATACATTCACTTGTTTGTATTATCCATATTTTCTTGCACATGTGGTCCACAGACCACTGGTTGGGTCCTCTCTGTCAATCCTCTCTAGTTAGTGTTTTATTTATCAATACCGTGCAAATAAATTTAGCCTTTAATTTGATTTGTTTCCCTATATATATTTTTAATCATTAACCTTTTACTTTTTAAAGTCTAATGGAATTCTCTCATTAGAATGATTGCCTTATCCTCGTTAATATATTTGTATATTCACGTATAAATTAATGTAATTTTCGAAAAAATAATACAAGTCTCTAGAATAAGAGAGACTTTTTATATATATTTCATTTGAAATTATTTTTAAGAGTAAAATACAGCATCTCTGTTGATGAATGATTTTTGCTATCATTTTTTCTAGTTCATTTTCAATCAGTGAAATATTTATTGAATAAAAACTGGCAACTATCAATTTTCGGTAAGGTTTGTCCATTTCTTCTAACCTTACTAGAATATTAAAAGAATTGAATCAATCAATTCAATGATTTACTACTGCTTGGCGTCGACTGTGCCCATTGGCTGGCCCAAGAAAAATAAACAAGCAGCACCATTAGCGAACAAACAGTGTACTAGAGAATACTTAACATTTATATAAACAGAGCAAAACCAATCCCCAACAATAACTTCACGTAACCTTCATAAGCAACTTGAACAACAAAACATAACAAAAATAGGACTACACAATCCAAAGATGGTACAAGTTTTGTTACACAAATATAATGGCCATAAATAGTCCAATCGACATTGTTTTCGGGAAAAAAAAAAAAAAAAAATTTATTTTCTCATAGATTTAAAATTCTAATATCAAAAAAATAGGTAAGCTGAAATCGAAAATTGTAAAGAAAAAATACATTAAACATTAATACATTAAATATTTGTTTTTTTTCTTATAACCAGATAAATATATTAGATATATTTCATTTTCGACAAACTTGGTACGCCAATATAGCACTGTAAAAAACAAAAAAAAATTCTATTGGTTTTCTATGAAAAACGTAGAAAATTATCTCTGGTAGACCTAGGTAGTTATAGATATATATAGTTAATATTATGGCGTGGTCGGGCAATTAAGTTCTTTTTTTTTTACAGAGAAAAGGTCTTTTTTTAATGCGCTCTAACTGCGACACGGGTTTGCCAAAAAATGAAATGTAAAAGAAGACATTTTGTAGGGCATGTTGTCTGCCTTTTTTACGATGTTCATCGTCGAAAAGAAGCTCTTCATGTTAGAAGAAAAAATATGGAAAAAGTTAGATTTTTTTTTACGAGAAAAAAATGTCTATGATTTTTTTCATTATAACTAGATACTTAAAGATTAAGAAAGTCAAAGTAATTTCAATGTTTACGAAACAACCAAAGAATTGTATCATGCAGATTGTTTTTAAATATATATGGATGTACGAATTTTAGGAAAAAATAAAAAATATAATATAACTTTAACGACCTGTTTCAAAGAAACAAATGGATTCTTAAGACACTGGCAATTTCCAGCATGTGTACTGGCAAATCATTTCATTCTCAGTCGCTGAGTCCATTCAGGATTCAAGGTCTAGACTTAATAGTAACACTACAGATAACCATTAAGAAACTGTGATCACAACAAGATTGCTCTTATACCGTTGGCTAAAAAAATAATTCATCAAGACGGAGATCAAAAATGGCTTTTTTCCGGTTAAGTTCTTTTAATTTATAATATATACAGGCAGGGATTCATTTATGAAATTTTATTTTCCATTTCGATGATGTTTTTCATATTCTAAGAAAATGAGATACCAAGGTTGGTACTTTTTAAAAAACTAAAAGGATATTAGTTCTAATAAGACAGGATAAATATTCAGAGAAATGCCAATCGAATACCAATCATTAAAAAAAATGTGCTATTGCTAAAATTATTAACGTTTTAGTCATAAATATTATGTTGATATAACTTAGAAATGGACAAGCATTTTACAGAAATGGGATATACACGGACAATACCCGTCAGGGTCTCACAAGTTAGATATCCCACCAATATGGATGTGGAAATGAGACCAATACTTCATACGAAAACGGAATATTCAGACATAAAGGCGGTATTCTTGAAAAGATCCTCAACCACAGCTTCTCAACTGACATGAATAGAACATTGAACTCAAACATTAACACCATATAACGATCACTTTAAAGTTTCGACCTACACAAACCTCAAACATATCTAACATATAGACTAAAAAAAAAAAAAATAAGGTACATCAGCCAACTAAGAATAGGATATCCGGAGTGCATTAAACTACACAATGAAAGCAAAACCCTCACTCTCAAGGCAAACGAACTCTGTCCATTCTGCAAAATTTATTTCATTAATGGTTTGTACCACATCCTCCTATATCGTCCAACCTTTAAAGGAAATAGACAATATATCTTAAAGCCGCCCATATCCCCATCTTGCGTACAAAAAATATATTGAACATTGATATTGTAACCAAATGGAACAGACTCTATATTTTTATTGTAACAATATGTAATAAGTTTGATTTTGTAAATAATATATAAATAGTAGTATATGAATAGTTTTCGAAGCCAATTAATATCTGTACTTACTTCCATACATTTTTTTTATTTGATTGTTATGAAGCACTTTTTTTATCTTTTGTTTAATGTTTTTGTAATACATCACTAGAATCAGGTTTTGTTTATAACTGCATTTTATTTTGTGAATTTGTACAAGATTTAACAAATAAAATATATTCTATCTTATTCTATACAATACCCGTAATACTACGGTACCGTATACACCCAATTTAATTACATAGAAAGACTTATGTAATGAAACATAGATTGTCTTCACTTACGGTAAGTATAAACTACCGCAAGATTCTAAAAACCTAACCTAAGAAACTATGAAATCATTATATCTCTTCTCAATTATGAACCTAATATGTTTCTACATTTAATCATCCAAGTTTAATAAATAATATTCATTATATACTAAGTCATTAATAGAATGATCAAAAGCTATACAATTCTTCAAAAATATCCATGTTGAGGCACTCAATCTAACACACCGACCTGTCAACTATAACAGATGGGACCTAACACATGACTGACGTCATAGCCTAGTTTCACAACAAGTCCATTACTTACTACAACGTTATTAAATAAACAATTAAAATAATTAAACGGGTCTTTCGCCGTGACGGAAATAGTGATAGTAAGTTTGTCGCGCATATATAGATAATTGATAGCACTTTCACCTATCAATCAAATCCTGATAGTACGACAGCAAATGTTACATTGCACGATTATAGTGACTGGGATAGCTATTTCATTATTACTGTCACTATAATTACACATATTTCAGGAGTAAAATTTATTTGGAAACCAACAAATGACAGAGAAATCATCGAAAGTGAAAAACAAGGAAACTAGAGGCAGTGGATTCTGAGATGACAAACCTTAGAGTCATATACACTCACCTCTAGAGAGTTGAATTTATTTATTCTAAGAAAAATAGAAAGTTGGTTCGAAAAGTATTATAATGTCGGGTGGTGTAACTGTATAAAAATTGGAAGTTACTTTCTCAAAGATATAAAATTCAAAGATCAAAAATATGAATTTTTTGACAAATAAAAATTGTACATAAATATACTAAAATTTGTGTAAAAATACAATATATACAATTGAAATCGAAAATTGTAATGAAAAAAAAAAAAATTAAATATTCATGTCTTTGTTGTTGTTGTTTGTTGCTTAAAGGCGTAAAACCCTCTGGTCATCAACGCCTATGGCATGATAAAAGTAAAAAATAAATAAATAAATAAAAAATAAAAAAAAAATAGAAAAATAATTTAAAAAAAAATAAAATAAAATAAAATAAATAAAAAACACAAAAAAATCAACAAAAAGGAGTTATAATTTATAAAGAAGGCGATGTGCTTTTAAAAATTCAAATACTCGTGTAATTTTAGCTTCCTCATCTGCCAGAGTTTCGGATAAATTCGGGGTCAGTCCTATCCTGTTTATTGTTGGTAAATAGTGAGTACACTCTTCAAAAATATGTCTAATCGTAAGAATGGACTGACAATATTTCCACGTTGGAGGTGGCAGTTTTCTGATCAGGTGAGAATGCGTGAGGAGAGTATGACCTATTCTCAAGAGGGCCAGAGAGCCAAAAATATTCATGTTTTTTTTTCTTATAAATAGAAAAAATCGACAAAATGTCCGACGAAATTTGAGTATTCTTAGATATATTTCATTTTCGACCAACCTGGTACGCCAATATAACACAGTTAAAATATAAGAACAAAAAAAAAGTTGTTCGATTCCTGCTTTGACCTAGGTATAAATGATATATGTAAAATAAATAGTTACTGATATATGAAGTTAATATTATGGCGTGATCGGACAGTTATGTTTTTTTTAGGCTTTTTACAGATAAAAGTGGCATTTTTTTTAACGCGCTCTAACTTCGTCATGAGTTGGCCAAAAATAAAATGTAATAGAATTTAGTCATCAATTAAATACATTTAATTCACTATTCATATTTGATTGATAAAAATAAAGTTAATTGTTAATTATGTTAATTTCTATTTTTATTTATAGCATTTACGTTTAACGCTAATTGTTATGGATACATTAGTAGCTCTATATACATTGAATTTTAGGGTACACTAACATTACAAAATAACCTAGACAATATACAAAACAGGCGTAAGCAATGGAAATTAAAAATTAACCGAGACAAGTCTAATCATGATACAAAAATCTATCCTCCATTTTGTATAGACAACCATCCATTCAAACAAACAAATACAGTAACATACTAGGCACTTATTTTCACAGAAGGATGACATTAGGCCCACATCCACTAAATTACCCCTCAGATAAAAACTTAACGTATATATTTATTTACTAAAACCTATATAAACTTAAGCTTGTCAACGAGTATAGACCTGCTAATAAGACCCACATTCAGTTCAGAACGAACGTTCCAATCAATATTTTTAAGATTGATAACGAAATCATTCCTCTAAGTTTCATAAGAGGCCCTTCACACCGACCTACGCATTTTGACTGTGACATTCGTATGACTTACTTTTTTTTTTTTTTTTTACATTATATAATTATTTTTAGTGAACAATGGTCTTACAAAAACTCACATGGACGCTTTAATAACAATACTCGACAACTGACATTCCTAATGTAACTCTGCGACGAGGGAGATCCTAGCCTGACAATACAGTTAAGGTGAATGTGTAAGAAGGATGCACCACAGGGTGCTGTCTCCTTCATGCCTACCCATGCAATGTCTATAGATTGTATCTTATTAGCTGATTGAAATAATAACTTTCTATAATAACACCACCTATTTCGGCCATTTTAATACTTTTAGCTCTCTATTAATAAATAATGGCACCAAAGGAATAGAGTATGTAATTATAATTTAATTGAAATCAGCACCAAATCCTTTCTTACTAAACATTTGGATGTTAAATAATCATAATAAATAATGTATCTAAAAAAATATAAATATCGGTGAGGAAGAAGAACTATAAAAATAAAAATTGGTCGAAGAACAAGAGTTTTTTTTTTAATATAACATGAGAACACTTTAGAATCTTTTAGAGAAAAACAACTTTAATTAAAATGAGATAGAGGCCCTGGAATGAAGGAATTCACTGATGAAAATTCAGAGGGGGGGAAAGAATCTAATTCCTCCGAGCAGCGAGCCGGTCCTGGATGATAACAGTAAATCTACCAGTCTCCTTCACGCACGCTCGATATCTCAGAATGGACCACTTATCAACTGAAATATTACCATACTTTGTTAGCATTATCAACAGGTCTAGTTCTCAAGAATATTTTTCTCAGATGGGACAGTTCAACGAGTAGGAGTCTTTTGGACTACTCTGACTAGGAATATGTACCTATGGACTAAAGTAATAAAGACCTTAGTAATAGGCTATCATTATCATTTATAGTCAAGCGTTTCAAAAAAGTGTAGAAAATATTTTTTTTAATTATAGGCAAATTATTATTTTATTTTAAATTAATCCAAATAATTTTATTTGATCAAAGAAGTGGAAATTTTGCAAATTGTTTATAAACCGGACTCATACACTCTAAGGGAGAGGCTTTTAGCTACATCAAAAATAGAAAAAATGGCTGTTTTTATTGTTATAATTATTTTTGTTATAATCATTAGAAAAAATTTTTTAATAAGATAAAAGAATAATTTATTTTTAATGTTTTCTGACAATTAGTACATAAAAGGTGCAAAAAATGTATAAATACAATCTTTTCGGAATCAAATTTTATTTTATCAAAGAAGAAGTGGAAATCTTGCAAATTGTTTATAAACCAGACTCATACACTCTAATGGAGAGGCTTTTAGCTACATCAAAAATAGAAAAATGGCTGTTTTTATTGTTATAACCATTAGAAAAAAATCTTAATAAGATAAAAGAATAATTTATTTTTAATGATTTCTGACAATTTGTACATAAAAGGTGCAAGCAATTTTTAAAAAATGTATAAATAAAATCTTTTCGGAATCAAATTTTATTTTATCAAAGAAGAAGTGGAAATTTTGCAAAATGTTTATAAACCAGACTCATACACTCTAAGGGAAAGGCTTTTGATTACGTCAAAAACAGAAAAAATGGCTGTTTTTATTGTTATAATCATTAGATAAAAATCTTAAAAACATGAATCAAAGCGTATAAGCGAAATAAATAATTCAAATATATCCAGACCTATATAGCAAATTTTAAGTATTTTTCCTATGGAAATCGCGTAAATTTAACATTTCTTTTACGAATCCTATGACCGTCATTTTGTCGGCTGTAGTATCAGAGAGAAAGTGAGAGCTAGAATCTCATGACTATCACTTGACGCACTGCTAATTTCTTCTTCTTTGTATGATTTACTAATTAATTAATTATTTGGCTCGTATATTTATCATAGTGATTCTACGACTTCATAGGCCTCATTATGAAAAGCCTTGAGACTTTTAAGAAATGATTACTGCCATCAACATATGACATAAATATACAGTACCACACATATTTATTCCCATAATAAATAATTTATGGGATTTTGGTGGATCATAAAAGAAGCATATGATCCATCTTTTACGAAAGTTTTTAATTTTCAAACCTTACCCTTATATGGCATACCTTTTATTTCTTTTTTTTTTTTACAATATAATTGTTTTTATAGAAGAAGAGTAATACAATCCAATACACTCAAGGCCAATAAGTATCAGCGTTATAATTATTCGTTGATATCAAATATACTAAGCTAAAAAAAAAAAAATGAAAAAAAAATATATAACAATAATAGTAACAAAATACAAAAAAAAAAAAGAATTACAAATACATCTCCCTATTATATAAAAAGGTTTTTAGTGATACCCTCTAATATTTTATATTGACACCGTCAAAGTGCAGGATCAAAACTGGAATAAAATTCAGTGCAATTTAGAGGAAAAAGTGATTACCAAGATTATTTTTGAAGAGCCACTAAATTGAAGTACAAATTAAAATACTGGAATAAAGAATTTTTTCACTGCTTAAACTATATTGAAAAAAAAAATTATACATAATAATATGAACTACAGAAAACACGTAAATTACAGTTACAGAATTTGATTAACGAGTAGTATAATTAAACAGATGCTATGATGATAATTTGTGGAGAGGGGGTTATCTATAAAAAAGAAATATTTAATTTATATGATGAATCCTGATTCAATGATAACAGAATAAATTATTTTTAACGATTTCTAAGGATTTGTACATGAAAGGTCCAGAAAAAAAAAAATTTAAATCTTTTCGGAATCAAATTCAAAGAAAATAATGAAAAAGTATAATTAGAGTTTCATCGACCGGCTTTAGTGACGATGAAGTCACAGGAAATTTTTGAGTTTTTTTACAGTTTCATGACTTCACATAATTTGAGAGATAATTAAATCTCAAGGGTTATTTTCTAACCTCCAGTTATCGGAATTTCCCAAAGGAATTGGATACTTTTATTTGAGGACTTTGATAGTTAATCAGATTTAAATGCGAACTCATATGTAGCACGTTTTGGATCATTCTACGCGTCCTGAGAGCGTAATTTGCTAAAAACAGATAGCAATGTCCATTTTGACGATTGAGTGTTGAGAGAGAAAGTGATCAAGGAAAGTGAAAGAGAATTCAAAAAAAAAAAAAAAAAAAAAGGAGAATAGAAGAGTAATAAAAGCAAAAATATATATATATATTTCTGCACTTTTCGACAAAGCCATCCTCACTTTGAATATTGCCAGGTGACGCACTATTACGCCGGTTTATCCCTCAAGTTATTTTTTTTTTCCAACCTGATTTTTAACTAAGGTTTTCTTTTTTCCAATATGATTTTTAGAAAAAACATTTTTCGTCGTCATTTAGCAGCTGGGCTCTGATACTCAGCTTTTGAATTTTCTTCGTCTAAAATATTGGGTTATACTTATGAATATTTCAATAAAATTAATTTAATAATACTTCGGTTCGAAAAATATTTCTTTTTTTGCACCGCTGAAGGGGTTGGTAAAAATAATAAAATTTTATAATTATCTATTCCTTTTCGATTCAGTGATAAACATAGGATTCTGCACGATGACTATAAAAATAGTAATAACCCATATTTTTAAAAGTTATTAATCCTGTAATATTCATAATATACTTTAAAATAATAATCTATAAAATGTTCAGACTCGTTTCTTGCAGACGTTGTCGGGAAAATGGGTCAAAACGACAATAAATTTGTCTGAACGGGAATGGAGTGAAATTGAGTTTCAAGTTATCTCATAATTTTTTTCTGCATACTTTGACTTTATTTTCGAAATAACGTTTACAAACGATATTTTCCGTCCCTTGGAGCATCCAATTGGTGAATGTCCAAATTTAGGTCCTCAGAAAATAAATATGAAAAGAAACTAGCAGATTTTCAGAAACAAGTATAGACAAATGTTGTGGTAATAAAAAAACATTCGTTTCAGTTTCTGAGAGCATTGTCTATTTTTGCATGTTAAAAATATGAAGTTGCTAAATAATAAACTAGAAATATCTGAAAATAGATTGTTGTTTTTTTTTTTTTTTTTGTACCCTTCATTAAAATAAATTAGTACATCATATATATATAATACATGAAATGTATTATATACGCTTTTACTGAGTTTTAAAAGCATATATTTATTTTAATGAAGGGTACGAATAAAATAAATGTTGCGGCTCTAACAGATATATAAGTTTGTGAAGTGAACTTGATGAATGTGAAGTCGTCATGACAACGACACGTAGGGTAGTGGTTCACGTTTTCTCTTAGCAAATTACAATAAGATGCTAATTTCAGCGACCTTAATTGTTACAAACTCTACGCCACTCTACATCTAGACATTTTTTTCTTAGAAATGATTATACTGTAGATAGATTATAGTGAAAAAGTAAACTAAAATAGGTTCGAAATTGCTTCAATTAAAGACATTTTTAGCTGATTTAATCCTGATAATTCCTGTCAATGGAGATATTATCAGAATCAATTAATAGATTATTATTTATGGTAAAATGAGAGATGTGTACTATATATTAAGGGGAAATAATAAATTGAACGTTATAAATAAAAACCAGGCATCTAATATTTAATTATAGAGTAAAAAAACAATTAATATAACAGTTATGCCAAGCAAGTTACAATTTGTCTTATCAGTGGTTGGTAAAATTTCGACTATCGAGTTGGCGAAATTTATGTTGATAAAGAATACAATTTAGTTTGGAATTTGAATTAAATAGGCGATAGAAACGATATATGCGTAATTGTAGTTCACTGTAAATTATTATTGAAAATTTACTTGTTTTCTATCATTGCCCTACGCTCTCTTCTCGTTTCCTCTCTGCTTGGTGCTGGTGTGAATCAACTTACTCATGCTCTATTTTCTTTCAACATTCAAGAAAAAATGATCTCATTATGAGCTTAGTTCTTCTGTTTCACGTTTTTCCCCTTTGTTTTGTAGATTTCCAGGTTCGTAGGCTAGCCCAGAGGTTCCCAATCTTTATCAGTTCCTTTTTTATTTTTCTAAATTTTTGACTTTCTTGAAATATTGGAAATTTTCTTTTTAAAAGCGACTACCCATTTAACAGAGTCTTACTATTTGCCTTGAGATATTATAAAATATCTAAATTTAACTGTTTTGTTAATATCCTCCAATATTGAGAGAGACAAATTAATTAAACAGGAATTTTAAATTCACAAACACTTTATTAAACGTCCATTATTAATGGGATGGATCGGCTTGATGTTCACTACACAACTTCTCAAATCTCGGAATAAAATTTGAAACGGCCTCCTCTCATTTTATGTTCAATATTAATTTTTGAGTGATATTTACTTTTTATTACCGCGACCGCCGAAAACCCAACTTCGCACAAATAGGATGTTACTTATGAAATTAGTATTCGTAGAGCTTTAACACTAACAGTAGTAATTAATTAGGCAGTGGATATTTCTCTTTTACTGATATCCAAAAATCAGAAAGTTCCATGCTAACAAATTTTAACTTTAAAGTATATTCTTCTTCTAAAGAAGGAAATTCTGATGGAGCCTTTGCTCTTCTAGGTCTTGTATCTAAGTAAATTTGTCATTATCTGCTTCAAAGTATTTTTCGAACTTTTTTGTGATTAACTCACTCTGATATGTGATTAACAAAAATGGATTTTATGTTTCAAGACAAATTAAAGTTCAATGGAGGTTACAAACTGGCGCAACAAGGAAAAACAATTTTATTTTCCATAACTGTAATTTTTTTTTAATAATTGAATATTTCGCGGTGCCCTTAAGCCGCCCTGCCGCCACCGCGTAGCACACTTTGGGAATCACTGGGCTAGCCCATGGATGGCGGCAGCTTCTTGCTCTTGACGCCATGATTACTAAATAATAATGTTGAACTGGGTTTCTTTCCTAAACAGTAGCTATATTTTTATTGTTATTATTTTTACGGTAATACAAGAAATAATCGTTGGAGTTGGAGAAGAATCTTCAGTCGAGAGCTGATTGAGCTACCATTAGCTACCACAAACAAGACAAATTGCCGCTCCCCTTGAAGGCTCAATTTGGTGGTGCCGGCTGGATCCGCCCCCGCGTGTCCTCTATTCAGAGGCTAAATTGATAAACACTGTTCTTTTTGATGACAGTAAATGAGGCATGGCGATCAATTAAGGTAACAACACAAATTAAAACCTAATCTCAGAGCAGAGCTAACGTCATGCAGAAATTGTTTGTGATGAATACCCTCAATCAATGGACGATTATAATACTATTTATAGATCTCTAAGTCATTAAGATGTTTCTCAAATTGCACTTCATCAAATTTCTAATAAATAAGTAGTGTGAAATACAAGATGAACAATGTGCGATTGAAAAGTTCTATGATAGCATTGAACTAAATACAAATATTTGAAGCACGTCATCGCCAAGTGATTTAAATAGAAGTATAGAGTTCATTAATGTATTTATATATTTCATACAATGAGCCTCTTATATATTTTTTTTTCTTTTCATCAAAACACGAATTGTTATTAATAAAATTATCACCACACAATATAAATCCATTTCTTTCATTACAAAATTATCAATTGATTTACTTTTATGAAAATTCTTTAAAAAACAATTCACATTATTTCGATTTATTTAACAAAAAAAAAAGATAAATAAGCAAGACCATTGTAGGAAATTGGTAGTTGAGCTTTATCTTTCGAGAAATGGTAGTAAAATTCAGTTTTCTTTATTGTTATAATGGCTGAATGTTCATCTTTATAATTAAATTTCCTTAAAACAACGATTATCCTTAATTAATTAATTGGTATACAATGAATAAAAAAAGGATAAGTTGGAGTTTTAAGGGTGAATAATTATTCCCAAAAGTTGTTTTTTGAAGAATATATTACACTTAGAAAATAGTGAAACGCTGTTCCTTGGAGTACAAGAGCCGGGGTGAAAAAAAGGCAGTTACTTCACCCCAGTTTTTGACTAATTTAATGAAGACTATGCATAATTACTAGTCAAAACTATAAAGTCTGCGAAATATAGGTAGGGAAGATAAACCTGTAGGTAGCTGTTTCAAAACACTAAAAAAGAATAATTTTCCATTCGGAGCTCTATTATCTTGAAAACTAATCAACTCCAGAAAACGTAAGAGAACATCATTCAAAGTAGAGTAAATTTGCTAAAACAAGAGCACTAATGCAGTAAATTACGTCCAATAGTTCACGAGATATAGCTTTTTAAATTGCAACATTTCATAATAAATTCATGCAAAAATCAGTAGTTAGTAAATTGAATTGGAGAAAACTACATCTCCAAAACCATTGGATGTACAAATTTATTTTAACACTTAAATTAAAGCCAGTTTAATTTACTATAAAGTAGTTTGTGACGTTTATCTTATTAGGAGTGGTAGTTTTGATGATATTCAACAAAATAAACTCTAGTTGTACGGACAACAATTTATGAAAAAATATATCTCAGGAACCATGATGACGTACAGATGTCTGCCAGCACTCAAATTAAAGCTAGTTAAATAAAATATACAGTAATTTATGATTTTTATCTTCGTAGGAGGAGTAACCTTTATGATATTTAAAACAAATTTATACGAACAACTAGAAATTAACATTTTGTAAATTTATTTTGTAAAATATCATAATAACTATTACTCCTACGAAGATAGATAAAAATTATAAATTACAGTATAGTACATTAAACAAGCTTTAATTTGAGTACTGGAAGACATCTGTGTGTCTTATGGTTACTGAGATATATTTTTTCAAAAATCAAAATTTTGTTCCAACAAGTAGAAATACACATTTTGTGAATTTATTTTGTGGAATAATATGAAAACGACTTCTCCAACGTATAAACATTATCACCTCCTTCATAGTAAGTTTAATTTGAGTGCTAATACATATCTGTACGTCGAATAAATTCACTAACTATCGATTTTTAAGTGCATTGTGAATGAAATGTTGCAATTTCATAAGCTATATCCGGGAAACTATTGAATGTAAATAGCCTTCTTTATTAGGGCTCATATTTTAGAAAATTTAGTCTATTTTAAATCATAACATCTAAGGTCTTCTAGTGTTGTTGGTACTTTTTAAGATACAGAGCTCCAAATGAAAATTTTTTTTTTAAACGTTTTGAAACAGTCACCATGTTTATTATTATTCATAAAATTATTATTCTCCCTAATTATACTTGGCAGACTCATCAATTTTGACTACTAATTATATATAGTTTTCATTAAAATAATTAAAAATTAGGGTGAAATAACTGCCATTTTTTCACTCCGGCTCTTGTACTATAAGGAGCAGTTCATTATTTTCTATGAGTAATATATTCTTCTATAAAATAACTTCTGGGAATAATTAATCACCCAAAAAACTCTAACTTATTCTTTCATTTTATTCTCAAGCTTCTCCCAGAACACTGCTATCAAACAAATCATTGCTTCAATCAAAGAATCTATCTGTGTTAACTATCCCTAAATCTGTCAAAAAATAAATTTAACTACTAATTAATAAAACCTTCGGTAGGAAAATTATTATTTTTTAAATTTCTAGAACCGCTGGTACATTAGCCACCGTACGTTAGTTTATCAGGGATGTTTTACCGAACGACAAATGATAAATATATAATGAAGTGTAGATAGTTGACCGTAGATTAATGATTGTAGAAGTTTGTTGGTCTACTGCCATCTAATTCCACGATTAACAATACATTTTTTTTTACTATTCAATTATCAGTAATCAATTTTTTATCATTTGTGATTCAATTCAATTTTATGTTTCTCTAAATGTTGTTGTTAGCTCTTTTGTTCTATAGCCCTGATGAAGACCTGAAACTAAGGTCGAAACGTCGGCATAAAATAAATAAATATTGTTTTGGTTATTTATGTTGTTCTTTGCTTACCGCACCCCCTGACAAACTTCTCCAATTCTCTGACAACTCTCCAGGGTTGCGATAAAAAAAAAAGTCTTTTTGACCGCAACCCTGACCAACTTCTTATTCGAAATTATACGTTCAATTATTTATATATATGATATATATTTCAACATTTAAGTTCAACATTCTCCACTGGGTTTGTCCCACTGACGGTCCCAAACCTAGTATAACCGTCACAAAGTAACTCTAGTTTACAGAACAATATATGGAACAACACAAACAAAAATAAATAAAAATTGTTAGATGCACCCCTATTAAATCAATTAAGCGATATGTTCAAAATATCGATTTACAAAGATACATAAAAATCAAATTTGGCCCTATAGCACAACTGTCTAAGGGAATAAATTTGAGGAGTTCAATTCATTAAAATACCTCAAAGGAATCTGTTCGGACCTTGTGATATTTGATGACTCAATGCTCGAGATTGCAGGAATGAACCAACTAGTATTAGTGCTGACATGGGCGGGAGGAAGTGGGCCGGGTCCATTGGTCTTTTTTGGCAGCACCAGGTGGTCAATAGAAATTTTTACTATGTCTTAATCGGTGAATTGTTAAGATATAAAATAACATAACTAAGAATCAGACTCACATCGCTCTAAGATTTCGACCTCTAAGTTCTCAGTCTCGAAATGAGCAGAAGATATCTCCAGATTTCATATCACTAAACGTTTTGAAGACAGAAATTGAACAAATTTTGAATATCTAATGGATTTAATACATTCGAAGTTGTAACAGAGAAATAGGTCATTATTTGGGTGTAGGCAATTAAGAGGATACGACTGAAGGCCGGTTACGGACCTCGCAGATTGCATGAGTTACGAAACATGCTACCAGAGTGGACCACTTCAATCAAGAGAAAGGGAGGTGCCGTTGTAATCACCAATAATTGATACCTATCTGAGACATCAATCAGAAAATTGTTTAATTCTCCGGCACCAATAACGAAACGTGCATAGATTCCCTTTTCGAATATTCGTTTCCCCCTTCAATTATCATATCAGTTTCCACGACAACCACACGATACAATTTCCGAAAGACTATATGATAAAACTAATAGTACAAGACCCAAAGAGAAGAAAAAAGGCAGTTATCTCACCCCAATTTTTGATTACTTTAATGAAAACCAAACGGCGGCTCTTTCAAAGCGATAAAAAAAACTATTTTTTTCATTCAGAGCTCTATATCTTAAAAAGGAGCAACAACACATGAAAATCTAAGAAAACGTCATTGAAAGAAGAGTAAATTTGCTAAAATATGAGCCCTAATAGAGTTATTTACGTTAAATAGTTTTCGAGATATAGCTTTTTAAAAAGCAACATTTCACAAAAATGTCGTATGGGACTTACTGAAAGATCAGTAGTTAGTGCATTTATTTTGAAAATATTATATCTCAAAAACCATTTGACGTACAGATGTCTAATAGCACTCAAATCAAAGCTAGTTTAATGAGCTTTAAAGTAGTTAATAATGTTTATCTTCGTAGGAGTAATAGTTTACATGAAATTTGCTAAAATAAATTGAATTATAGTAGTTCAGACAAATTTTCATTTGCCAAATTTATGTTCATATGTGAATATCATAAAAACTACTACCCCAACGAAGAAAAGTGTCAGGAACTACTTTATAGTTTTCTCACCCCAATTTAATGAAATTGAGTAAGTAAGTTAAATTTCCTTTATTTTGAGTGTTGGCAGACATATGTGTGTCTTATGGATCTAGAGATATATTTTTTCAAAAATCCAACATTTTTATACGAACTTATTATTATTTTGTCAAATATCATAAAAACTACTACTCCTACAAAGATAAACGTTGT
Organism: Halyomorpha halys; assembly: GCF_000696795.3. Lineage (NCBI taxonomy): Eukaryota > Metazoa > Arthropoda > Insecta > Hemiptera > Pentatomidae > Halyomorpha > Halyomorpha halys. The sequence goes on along the minus strand of NW_027108067.1, from coordinate 656,274 downwards.
TAACTATTTTGTAGTAAATTTAACTAGCTTTAATTTGAGCCCTGGCAGACATCTGTACGTCCAATGGTTTCTGAAATTAAGTTTTTCATAAATCAAACTTATTGTCCGAACAACTATAAATCCATTTATTTTAGCAAATATTATGAAAACTGCTATTCTTACGAAGGTAAAGATCATAAACTTCTTTATAGTCCATTCAACTAGCTTTAATTTGAGTGCTAATAGAGACATGTGTACGTCACATAGTTCCTGAGATATAGATTTCTCAAAATAAATTAAATGACCACTAATCTTTCAGTAGATTTTTAAGAAATTTTGTTTTTTAAAAAGCTATATCTCGAGAACTATTGGACGTAAATAGTTCTTTTAGGACTAATATTTCAGCAAATTTACTCTTCTTTAAACAATGTTCTCTTAGATTTTCTAGTGTTGTTGGTAGTTTTTAAGTATAGAGCTCCGAATGAAAAATTAATGTGTTTGTTTAAGGTTTAGAAACAGCCCCCATTTTTTATTCCCCCTACCTATACATGGCGGACTCATCAATTTTGACTAGTTATACATAGTTTTCATTAAAGTAATCGAAAATTGGGGTGAGATAACTGCCTTTTTTTCTTCCCAGTTCTTGTACTATAATATAACAAAGACTAACTCAGCTAAAATAACAAGGGCATACGACGAATCAAAACCGATAAAAATTTACCTAATCGAAATAAGAAAGATTTATCACAAATCTTTCATGGATGGCTTAAGATAAATTAGCCAATTACATCGTGAACTACAAATGCTGGTAGAAATAATAGATAATTTCATCAAAAAACGGTTTATAAAATTCCACCACCAGTTACCAACAAGTGCAATGGCTTAAAACTATGAAAACCCAACCTCATCACGAAGACGGAAGTTCAGGCTGCAGCAAGAAATCCTGTTATATACTCTACATTTATTTATTTTTATGATTATTATTAATACTATATGATTTTATTTTCTCTTATTTTCAAGAATCCAATATTTTTATTAAAATTCTATAAACCCGTTTTTGTTAGTTATCTTTTTCGTCTTCATTCTTTATTTACTATGATTATTTCTTTTTATAATTGATCAATATTGTTCACGAGGGAAGTAACATATTGCTTTGATTTAAAATATTACAAAGGAATGCACACCGGATCAACATATTCGATGAAACTTTTTGTAGTGATGCAATGTCGAAAAATATTAGACACGTATCCGAGGGGTCTTACTAATGCACCCTACATAGAAAATATTTCATATAATTTTTGACATGTATTCATATTATCCTCTTTCGTATTTTTAAAGGCCATATGACAATCTTTTTTTTTTTTTATATATATATTTAGTGCATAATAAGAACAAAAGACTGCTGTCTGTATTAAATGAGTTCAAGTGTTTAAAAAATAACAAAAAGGAAAAATCGCTTCCCCTAAAGGAAAAAAAAAATTATTTAAGGTTTTTTCTAATAATACTTATAACTTATAACAATGCTAATCATCAATTTCGATAAAAATACATCGATACACCTGCCTATATGAAGTTATCATTTTATAAGTACAACTGAAGGAAGCCTAAAACATGACTCTAACACCTCAAGCCAATTGGTCACCGATAGCTGCCTTAATGATGGAAACCAATTAGCAGGGAGCCATGACCAGCCTGAAAACAGGTCAGCTTTAACCAGTTTTAGAGGGAGCCAGCTAGTTCAGGTGTAATTTAGTTCTGGGGCATGGCAGTACATGAAACTACGTTGCTACTCTCAGTCTTCAAAACAAATAGGACGAAACTTAAAAAAAAAAATACAAGTTTCGGAGATTTTTGATGGAAGCAAGCGATTCCAAGTCAGTATAGTTTAGTATATTCTCCATCATCGGACAAATCGTTGACTTATGAATCGGTACGAGAGAGACCAATGTGGCATTTACTTCGGAGACTAACGTGGAGGGGTTAAGGACCTTTCAATGATTTCAATGAAACTTGTTTTGAAAAAACTAGATCGAAAGAAATCCGAGAGTTCTTCTCGCTGATGCCCCCTATAATAAGCCAGGACAATTTTTTTTATTATACACAAATCCATTTGTTCTGGACAATACACTCTCTTAGTGTAAAAAAACAAAAAAAAGTAGCAATTGTTTATATCATCTATTTCTGCCCTAGCCCTTTAAAAGCCTTAGCCCTTTAGGCCATAGCCCCTTAAATTTAAATACTGTTCGCTGTCCCAGTTCAACAGTGTAACATCTCAAAAATGTTACAGATCTATACAATAAAAGTAATAATTTAAATTTTATGACATATGTTACACTATGATCCTGTGTTTTACTGCATAAATCTTACCTTATTGCTTATTAAGCATATCTGAAATAACCGTTTATTAAGATGTCACAATGTTGAACTGGAACAGCGTATTATACAAAAATCTATCTGTTTTTATACGTAAAATAAAAAATGCCGACTGAGTTAAAATACGTTAAAAGAAAAATCTAAAGAGCCTTCCAGTAAATTAGACATTTTTTTTTTTATTTTTAGGCGGGAAATCAAGTCATATTTGTTTTTACTGTTTCTTAAAACACTTAAATACCGATTATCATGGAGATCAAAACATAGGCATTTTTAAGCTTGAATTTGAGGATTTTTTTTTTTACGGCGCTCACGTAAACATTCATAATTTTAAGGATGCAATCCAAATTATACATTATTTTCCAGGATGTTATATTTTTAATTAATTAATTTATTAATTATATTTTATATTTTTATAAAAAAATATAAAGAAAAACTTCCTCAAACGTTATATTTTATAACTCCGGCTCTAATTTGTAATTGTGCCAATTTGCCTATTTTATAGGATTATTAATAACGTTCTTTTATGATGCAGTTCCAACAATTTCTGCTAGATAGAAGCATTACCACTTAATGATAAAAGAATTATGTAGCCTTTCGCTGAGAACTACATCGGAACAACTGAGATGTCCTAAAAAACATATCTAATATTCAACAATTCATTAACAAAAAAAACTCGGATGGTAGGGACACCGAGCTGAAGAATGACTGAATAGTTTTCCCTGCCCACAAACGTACCAAACGCCCAATAAAAGCTGGTAATATAAACTTACCATAAATACAGAAAGAAAATAATTAAGAACAAAAGTAATAACAATAAAAAATTGCTAATTTTCATTCAAATTTTAAATTCTACTGACATATGGTAAGAATGGCTCCGGAAAGACTAGACAAGGAACAATTCCAAAAAATCCCAGGGCACATAAACTTAGGAGGATACATCAGGCAGATGAAGGAAGAAACGGAAAGACTAGAAATAACGGAGCAGGACTGTCTGGACGGAGAAAGATATAGGAAAAGACTGAAGGAAATCACGGTTCTTGTGGGGAAGAAAAATTCGAAAAAGGGGGTCGCGTGGACAGAAGAAAGAAATCAAAGGCATGCAGAGATAATGAGGGAAAATGGAAGGAAAGGAAAGACAAAAACAAAAGAGAAGGCAGAAGTAATAATATTCTCGTGGTCTCTAATATTCTCGGTTATTTTCTTTCGTTCCGTGAATAAAAATAACTTAAATTAATAAATCAATTCAAAACAAATTTCAAATACATAAATGAAAAAAATTGGTGCGGCACGCACATATTGTTCAACTTTCACTTACCAACTTCATATGTTCCCAGATTTGATATCGATTGGTGGACTCGTGTTGAAGTATAATGAGTGAGATAATCGATAAAATGGGACAAACGATTTATAAAGTTGCAAACCATAGGTATATAGCAAACCACCTTAAATATATAATTTCACTTTTGGTTCATGAGCTATTTAGGCAAACAGGGCATTCTGCGAGAGTAGGTTCTTTGGACTCGGGGAACCCCAAAACTTGGTATTCCCTTCCAAAACTAGAATTCGAAATTGTTCACAACTACAATACTTTTTCTTACTAAACATTCCATGTAGATTGTTATAATTGAAACAATAATAAAGTGTTGTAACTTAAATATCATTTAAATTGATATAATTAAATCTCCTATATCAAATTAAGAAACTAGACTTCTTAAACTGTTACTAAAAACTAATTATTTTATAGCTCAGTGCGTTCCAAAAATTCATTTTAATATTATTTTCGCATAACTATAACAGTAGACGTAAACCAAAGGTATGCATTGTATGTGATGTTCAAATACTAAGAACTATTCACCATTATAGATATATTAGTTATAGCGAACATAATTCTCCTGAAGTTCATTATAAAGGATTTATACTGTAGCTCTATTTATATCTCAAAACTACCTGCCTGGTTCAAACGTATTCAATTTATTACCACAATTCATTTCAGCCGCTTAGGTCAGACATTGCGTTAAAACCTAATGATAAATGATTTCCTTCTATATTTCATATTGTTACCACGAAACATTCTTTTAATAATTGAAGTATTATTATTGTTAATTTATTATTATTTTTTTATTTTATGTTTAACTGAACAAGGTATAAAATATATAAATGAACGTTTTAACGTAAGCTAATTTGAAGGAAATGTCTAGGGCTGCTATCAAGAAGGAAGAAAAAATAGAAATAAATATTTATTTATTTTCTGCCCGCATTTTTATCTACGTTGTAACTTTTTATCAGAAATACAACAAAAAGATAAAAATATTGGTAAAAGAGTGATACAGAAATAACATAAAAATGCAAAGGTGGTGGTATATAAACCATAAACAAATTTAAATAAAATAAAAAAGAGATAAAATGATAAATAAAAAAGGATAAACTAATAAATTGAAAATATACATCAAAATATATATAATTGAAAAGATCTATTAAATTAATTAAATGAGACATAATGACTGTTATAAAATTGTAAGTGCAACAGGTAAACTATATTATTACTGACTACATAAAAATGTAATGTAGAAGGAAGAGTGTGGGATGGGTAAACGGTAGAAATGAGAATGATAAGAGTTTAAAAAACAGAATTTTGCAATGTAAAAAGAATAATAAAGATAAATGATAATGTAAACTAATAAGAATATGAATAGCAACATAAGGAGGAGGAAGAAGAAAAGAGAAAATGAAAAATACCTGTTAGGTACACAGGGAACACTCAAATGCCAGTTAAAGGATTAACAGTGGGAATAATTTCGAAGAAGTACAAAAATAGTGTTGAATATAAATATTTTTATAAATAAATCTAGAATAAAAAAAAGAGTAAAATAATTATAATGAAATAAAATGAAAGTAAATTTAAAAATAAATACGTAAAATAACATAAAATAGATTAAGTATATTGAAAAGAAAAAAAAAATTGAATATTATGATTTTTTTTTAAATTCTATTTTCTATTATGATTTTAATAATTAATTATATTATAAATTATAATATTCTATTTTTCAAAATATACTTCTATTTTAATACTTTTTAAGTTTATTGGTGAACGCTGAACATTTCTGAGAGATCACTTCGTTCACGATAAAAATCTTTTATTTTATGTTTAAGTGTTTTTTATTAGCATATGTTAGAAAATTATAGAAAGAGAATTAGATATCCAATTTGACATCAGAACACCTTTCACAATTATTAATTTTTTTTTTCTATAAAACGAATTTGAAACCTATAATAACAACATTGATATCTGTTGGATTTCAGTATTCTAATGAAAAAACAAAACAACTTTTGGAAAAGAACCGGAACACCCTCATATTCACTTTCATTCATACCAAACTGTTTGAGTCAGCAACTGGTTATTCTGCTTTGGGTTGTCACTTCCAACAATGTAGACTATTATCAAACTATTAAAACGACAAAAATCGTATCGAATTAATTCATATACACCCGAGATCGTTATATATGCAAAGAAAATATTCAATATTTTAATTAATATCGTACATTTTGTAAAATATTTGTGGATAAGATATTTTAATTTCAAGTTTTCAGGATAATCGCAACGTTTTGGAATGAGGCACATGTTAACGAACCACGCCTTACCCAAGCAGCAGGATGTCTATTTCTTTGATCACTAATGACACCAGTCTAATGACAACTCACATACCATCGAAACGACTGAAGAAAAACTCAATATGTCAAACTCGCCAACTCATATCAGAATCCCTATAATTTGACGTTCTTTCCTTTAAAATAATGACAAAAATTCGCGAGGGACTCCAGACTCGCAAAACAAACAGGACAAGGAAAACATAAGCACACGAGATTTCGTAAGCAGGTTTCCCCGTGAGCAATCCTGCAAGCTCTGCAGCACTCGCAAAGAGCTTACCTGAAAAATGATTGAATGATTTATATTTTATTATAATCTCTATTGATTTATAGCTTTTTATATTTAAAGAACTTTTAATAGCGAAACCTAAGATCTGCTCAGAGACGTCCCTCCAAACGCAAATCAACTAAATCCATCTAAACGCAATCCTCCCATCTACATTTTGTCATTAACGAAGGGGATCCGCTCGTTACTAAGTCCCACAATGAGGGCCTAATAATTCCCGAAGGGTAGCGTCCGAGGGGTGGCGGATGTGGGGATGGTAGGTCGAAATTCCTTAGAAGCTCCTCTGGATTAAGCCCCATAAACTCGCTGATCAAGGATGGTGTGATGAAGGATTGAACGCCTTACCTAAACATTTTTTAGTTCACAAAATATCACAGTCATGAAATACAATTGTTATGCCAAAAAATTAATTTTAAGAACAAAACTAGCTCAAATGAAAGATGTATTTAAATTTTATTTAAAATGACCATAAGTTCCCTTCTTATAGCAGAAAATATTAGTTCCAAAATAATAATTAATTAGAACAGATAACCCTTCCGTAAGTTAATTCTTGCAGAGAAAATTTAAATTGTAATAGGAGATTCTAAGGTCACAGCTCATTGAATCGGGCCGGCACTGGCGAGATCTTTTAGCTTCTGCTCTCCTATAACAATAAAAAAACTACTTACACTTCATTTTTTGTCTACATTCCGTATAATTATTCCTCTTGAGAAATAGAACGTCGGTAAAGAAGTTGCATTTTAAAAAGGTTTCAGATAATTTACAAACGTTTTTATTGAGGTTCTTCGTCAATATTCCTGTAGTAAAGTAAAAAAAAAAAAAAACCTAAAAGAAAGGGTTAACATTATTGTTTAACTATAAATAAAATACATCATTAGCTTGCTTTAACTGGCTTCATAGAATACTTTCTCCTTTCTTTAAAAGTCAGGAACACATATTTTCTGGTTTAATTTTCTGTGATTTTTATTGTTATTTTGAAAAAATAAATTACATGCTTCCGCTTCAAGATTTCTGAATATAGAATCAACTGACTTCAAACGAATCATGGTTCTTACGGATGATTCAATTGAGAATACGATTCCTTCAGAGGAGCCGATTCTCTGTTACTGGTTTACAGATTCACTCAAACAACTCTACTTGGACTTGTACAATAAAATGTTGGAAAAGTGAACATGGATGGAAACATTGTTTTTTATCAGATTTTTTTTATATTTAGGTTTTTTGATATTTTATATTTTTACATTATTTTGATATATATTATATTTTGACAAGGTGCAGCGGGGAAAAATATGGAGCCGGTTGTTTTATTTCTAAACATATAAAAGATCATAAAGCACTTTAATTTCTTTTAAAACAATTAGCAAAGCATTCCGGGCTATAATAATTCGATAATAATAATAATAATGGGGCCAGAGCAATAAACAGGGAGCTATTAAAAAATAAAAACGCTTTTATAGCCGGACACCAATCAACATTTTTTAGCAAGAGCTGCCTCGAAGAGCAGAGCTACACACTTACATTTATCAACTTCCCGGAGACGTCCTCTCCTATTCTCCTACTTCTTTCCCCCTTTCATTGTCCCCTCCCCGAGTCGAGCCCAGCCATCTGTATCCAGCCAGCTACTTTATATTTTTTACCGGTCCATTCTCTCTCTCCTGGAGTAATAAGACAGGTCAGGGTCCGCTTCAAAAGGAACTGAATCATTCAACAAAAAAAAAAAAGAAAAGAAAAAGGGAAACGGGCAACTAGAATGGATAAGGATTAAGCAAGAAGTTATCAAACGAAAAAAATTGCACAAAAGCGACACGTAACGACCTATTTTTATTATATTATATTTTTTCAAAAGAAAATCTATTATTTGTTCGGTTGTTTTCAGAACTAAGTCAATTTTAACTAAACTGGATGTTGATTGTAGGAACATAGACCGGATGGCAGTCAATAAAAGCACCAAAATAGTAGAAGAAAACTATTTATTCTAAACCAACATTTTGCCACACTCCCCCCTAAACCCTGCAAGTTTCATTAGGGATGTCAGATTGAAATGAAGATGACAACTGGATAAACTGGATGTTCTACACAATTCAACATTTCATATTAAACCATTGTAGCCGTGAGTCAACCCTATGGGTCCTGGAGCCCTCCCGGGGTCCACCCAGCCCCATAAATTGGCTAAAAATCTGGCGGTCGAGCGTGATTCTGACCAAATCGCCTCCTTGCACAACCGTTGGTCTAGTAACAGTACTTCCTTACAAAATACTGACCGTCTGACCCTTCATGGGTTGTAGTAGTACAGATCTAATATTTAACCATATCTGTTATATTTTCCTATCCCTAATATGTTTTGTTTTTAAAAAGTATATGTCATACTAATTACATAAGGAAATAATAAAAATAAAGGTCCAGTGAACCCGAAGATACTACCAATTACATCTATATAATGACGTCCGTTCAAACCCAAATCTACCAGATCAGTCGTCAAACAATCCTCACACCTACGCTTCGGACTACCCTTCGGTTCAGTGTTGATAACATTTTAAGAAACCGTTCGTTACTAGGACCTAGAACATTGCAAGCCTATCTTATTCGCCGTAATGATTCGCCTTCGAGATTATCCTTTACTCGTCGCTTTTTGACCCGAATATTTCAGTAATAATAATTTATCTTAAAAAACGTATGGCGCTGTTCTTCCATTAGTGTAAGGGATCATGTTTCGCAGCCGTTACATGTTCCGCATTGTTGATGAAGTGATAAACCTTTTTATGACAATGTTAGCTATGATCAAATATCCTCGAGACCGCCTAAAATGGCCTACACATAGGAGTTATAAAAAAATAATCATATTGAAAATATATGGATATTGTTACTATAATTTAAGTCTCGTGGTGGAAACGTCATGACTTTATTGCGTAGCGGAAAAAGTCAAATCAATCAGACAAAGCTCGATAACATAATTTATTTAGAATTCATTTTCCTCCAATACATTTCAAAAACAGTAGGGACTGATCAGCAAAAAATAGTTGTAAAATAAATCATTAGTTCAAATTGTTCAAGTTGAACCTGCTACGAGGAACATTAGTATATTAAAATATGATGGCTAACAATAATCAATAGGCATTGTTGTTCTGCACACTTTTTTTAACGGACTTGAACAATAAATAAAACTCCTCACAAGCAAAGTTATAATCGTAAACAACGCAATTTACCTAAATCTCATAAAAGATAAACAAGAAATATATAAATTAAATAATAATTTAATCTCAGTAAATAGCATTAGAGTTCGTATTATATGATTAATCACAGGCGCCACGAAGATAAAGATGCGAAAAAGCATTCATTACTCAGCCAGGGCTAAGAGGATATATTTTTATTATTTATTTATTTTCAAGAAAAAAAGCTTTCAATAATTCTCACTTCTTTTTATTTAAATATTTTGGAAGAGGTTTATGAAAAACTGTCCATTATTCAGTCTATTTACTTATTAGATATCTTACATCCTCATTTTAAGGGATTTGTTTTAATAATAAAATATTTTATTTAATCTTTTTGAACTAAAAGTTTTATATTTTTATTTTATGTAAGTCTTTTGTTAAAAAAAACTTTTTTAATCTTCTTTGCAAACATAATATTCATTTAGTTTCGTGGGTTCTCCCCAATCTTCGGGTTAACAAGCTATCCAGTAGTTACATAGACCGATTTATCCATATTAAAATACTTTGCCATAAATTAACAGTTATATGACAAAGTATTTTAATATGCATAAATAGGACTACGTAACTTCTGGAAAGATTTTTGGTCATAAAGATGTGGGAAGATTCCCGAAACGTCGATATAGGAATATTATGTATGTATATAATAAAGTAGTTATAAGAACAATTTTTATCCAAAAACATATATAAAATAAAATATTTTAATACCGATTGTCATATTTTCTATTACAATCTACTTGCCTGTTTCAGATATATTTCTCTTATATATTTATGATATAATAGCCTTTAATTTTATTAACATATGTATTTATTTCCTTGAAAATAAAAACATGAAAAAGCTATATTAAACAGAATTTTAAAATTTAGTAACAATAAAATATTTATTATATATATGTATATATAGTTGACCGTAAAGATTTAAATATAAGTAGATGGTCAGGGTTGCGGTAAAAAAAAGAAGAACAAATAGTTATAAAATATTTATGTAGGAACATTAATTTATTTATGTTGAATTAACTCCAGGGTTTGTTGGTTTGAAGGTGTTATTTTCAGCAACTAACAATCCTGTTTGAACAATCTTTTTCGAGTTAGATAGACCGTTTAGTGAGGAAACCATGGTATGACCTATAGGAAGAGAGCAGTAACCATAAACTTTAATCAACCTGGAGATTTATAGAAAATTAAAAAGAAGTTACCGATAAGTAACTATAAAAAAAGGGTAAGAACAAACTTTTAAGCATGTAGGTGTTAACTTAGAAGACTATTTTTCACACAGTAACCCCCAGGTTGTAGGTGTAGCCAGTACATACGTATTTCCAAAGACTACTATCATTATAGTTCACGTTTCTTAAAAACAGTGAATTCTCTTTATATATTTTAAAAGACATCATGTTCCTAAAAAAACTGTTAGCATAAACCATCAAACTAGAGACACTTTTTGTCAAGTCTATTTTTAATGAGTAATTAGTCTTTTTTTTAAAAATAAATTTCGGATTTTTTTTCAGTTAATTAGATACACTTGATCATGTGAATGAAACGAGTACATTTAATACAAATATAATTCAGATGAAATCGAGTGATACAACAAGTGTAAATATAAAAATAATTCAAGAATGGATATACCTAATCTAACAATAATAACCTATAATCAAGGAGCGTACAGTAACGAACAATAAGAACAACTCTGGCTCGATGGACAAAAGAAAAGACAGCCGCGATAATTGAAATAGAAGTTCCCAATTACGCCAGCATACATAAAATGGTAGGAGAAAAAACAGAAAAGCAAGTATGTGGGGAATGGAAGCAACTCTACCTCCTAAAAGAAGGGAATATGTAGCCCTTCGTCGACTCTAACAATGGATTGGTCCTAGAGGAAACGAACTAAGACTTCCTGACTATATCCTGGAAGGACAACAAAAAGCAGTGCTGCTGGGTATAGTCAGCTTTGTAAGAAAAGTTGTAACTACTTCATTAACTGAGCCTAACCCTTGAATTACTAGTTAGGTGAATTTTGTCCGCAATGTCTGAGAAAGTGGATTATTGTTATTACGATTCCCAATTATAATATTTGTTGAACTGTTTGTGAGAAGCTCCAAAATATCAGGAATTGGCGGAGAAATAAAGGTGTACCATCTGGAATGCGTAGTGGTAACGCCAATTATAACATTAACGAATGGGTCGACTCCGAAGTAAACGGAGGCAGGAATGGACGTAATAGAATCACCACTAGATATGCTGAGAAAAGCTCAACAATCGGTTCACTTGGATGCACTTGGAATTGCACTAAATTATTAAATGTTTGATTGAATTTATATCTGTAGGTGGTTGGACCATATCTTTCACCCTAGTTTTGAATCTGCGATTGCGTTTAAAAATTAAGTTAATAATAAATAACAACGAGTACTAGTTATTTTTTATCAGTCTTGTTTCTCTCCAGTCTTCAGGCCGGTGTTTACAATCTGACATTCGAAAAATCTTTTAATAAAATATACCCATATACATATACATCCAGGGGATTAAATAAAACTATCTGTCACGAGAAACCAAATTCATTGACTCACTACATTGAGAAATGATAACCAATACAATATCCTACCTCAAAATTTACACTGAATCGACAGAGAACCTTCCACTGAATAATTGACAGCCGCTAGACACACCAAACACAAGACACTACAACACACAACACTGCACACTCAGCAACACACCACTGACACACACCAAGAGGCACTAAGGGATGGCGCACTATCGCCAGCTTACCGGTATCTAGGCAACGGTAAGAGGAAGATGCGACGGGAGCGGTATCTAGTGGCGAAGGATGGAACTAATAAGGACTCGGTAGTACCGGTGGTTGCCGCCAGATAGAGCCACTAACAACTGGGCCAAGGATGGCATCACATACAGCTGTGTATATTCAATCCTATTACAACACTACAAGACTACTTCACTTACTAACTAACCAAACAGGTTAAATAAATATTTCGATATTCTATAAGTTATATATAAATATTTTTACAATAAATATTTAAAATAATTTTCCTAAATAACTTGGTATACCTCAAATAAATTTGTTCAATTAAAAAAAGAAGAGTGAAAAGGGGTTTGGTTTCTTGAGACGAAATAGTAAATGGTAAAACGTAACACTTAACGGCCTGTGAATAAGAGAATGAGATGTGAACAACCAACAAAAAGTAATTGCAATAACAATTACAACCACTTTCCAATTACTGTAATTTTTAACTACGGGAATTAACTTACAACTTTAATTAATAATTTCAACTACTTGATTAACTACTCTGATTGTAATAATGGTCCGAAATTATAATTATTAGTTGAACCAAAGTCATTGCAATTACATATGGCTGTAATTAGTAATTGTAATTTCTTTTTGGCCAACTCTGGTGTACATATGCCCGGGATACTACTGCAGCTTTTCGATAAAATGTATTTACCACAAGTACTACTTTGTATGAAGGGTTAACTGCACAACCTACAATTTCAATTAATTAACTAATAACATTGAACTGGATTCAGCTAGGCGGTCATATAACCAGTATTAGCAGTAAATTATTTCATGTCGCATTTCAATGGAAGAAATCAGTGAACTGAAGATTTAGAGAAATAAATTATGAGAGACAAAAAAAAAGTTAAAATGGCTGTTATGCGATTATTCTATTATATATATATATAATTTGGTACTGTAGGCCATGAAAACCGTTGAACACTATATATATGGATATAAGGTCTTCTTACAGATATAAATCCTGGAGGGAGCGAAGATGGCTGTGAGTGAAACCCAACCTCATGTTGCCACGAACCATGTTTCTTCAGTGCAAACTCGGTTTAGATCCACGGATCACGGCTGACAAGAGGCAGCAGGCGTACGAGAACCTAAATTTCATTCCCCGAAGCAGACTGTCCGCGATGTCGATTAAACAATAAAGAAAGTATACAAAACGAACACATGGACTATTACAAGAATATTATAAATGACCACTCCTCGGTTACAGCCAAATGCCCAAACTCTCTAAATATTCCCTCCATCTATGGCAATGTTGTTCTTTGATCCGACCATACTCCCTGGGAGAGATCTAGGCCTAGTAGTTCGGTGTGGTAACAGTTTCTACTCTATTACATGGTATATTGTTTTTATACCTGCCAAAGCCTTAGATCTTTATTTCCTCTCTCCCCTACCTTCCTACTCCTTCTAACCAACAATCTCAGTATTCAGGCTCATCTCTACAACTAGGAGTGTCCTTTCAACAGTTCTAGTCCGTCAGGCTAACTGTTTTCCTTCCTCCTAGTCCACCAGGATCATCCCTGCAACTAAGAGTATCCTTACAACTGTTCCACTCCGCCAGACTCGTTGCTGCAACTAGAACTGTTTCCTACCATCTATCCTCCTATACTCATTTCTCCTCTACCTGTATCAGTGTTCAGGGCTAATTCCTTGGCACAATCTTTCCTTAGATCACACAAATTCCTAATCATGCTTTGTCGTGCGCCTTCAGTGAAGTAGTCAATAGGCCAGAGTACTACTGAAACCAACGAACTTCACATTCCTATATAGATAGCCACGACACCATCATAAATGGCTAGGGATGATTAAACTAATTTTTAAAAACAATTGTATAAAAGATAAACTATTCCACCATAATTTTATTGGAAAAAAAAAAAAAAAGGAACTTCCTTTAACACTATAAAATTATGTATAAAAGTGGTAATAAAACTGCAATAATATGTATATAATAAATAATATTTATCTGCAGGAATAGGAATTGATTTAGATACTACATTTTCGTAAACGAAATTACGTGTTTCATAATTGCTTGCAATTGTAGTAAAAAAACAAAACATTACGCAACGATTTCCTCATTAGGGCGATGTTATCAAATGTAAAAGCAAATATGATAATAGCATTCAAAAATAAACATTATGGGATAAGAAGATTTCTCGTTAATATGATAATTACGAAATCACCTGTGAATAATAATTGTAATTTATAAATTAGCAACATTATTAATTACTATTTCAAAAAAAGGCAACTATTAAATTGAAGTTAAACTACGAAATATTACAATGTTAAGGACTAACGTTAATTTTTGCTAGAATTCTAGACAAAGGTTTGGCGTCCATTGGTTTACTATTTTTATTACACTTAACTAGTAAAATGTTAATTTTATTTTTTCTCCTCAAAAAGTGTATTATTTTATGCACTTTTTTAACATACAATGTCTGGTTAAAAGCTATTTTAGTTTCGATTAATATGTTGTTATTTTTTTTTTTCAAATGTTATGATGACATTCATTAAAAAAGCTATTTAGTAAAATCATAAAATGATTGAAATAAATCAAAATAATCGTGCTGATCGTGAGCAAAACCAAATGAAGCAAAACTGTAAAAGTATAATTGAAATTTATATATAGGAAGATGTTCAGGGTAGCGGTCAAAAGTGAAACAAAAATAGTTTACAACTATTTTATTTTCCAACGTTTTTTGTTTCACTTTTGACCGCAACCCTGACCATCTTCCTATATATCAATTTTTACGGTCAACTATATATACATATATATAATTGAAATTAATGCTTTTAATCTATAATAAAATGATATTTTATAAAATAAGTCATAATATTTCATATTAAAGAGGGGTGAATAACATTTAATAGCTGCCTTATCGTAGGATCGGTGGAAACGCCTTGAGGCCACGGTCAAGGATATTAGCAGTCAGCCGGCTAAGGCGGCCAGTTCACGTCAGTAGTCATCATGGCTTTTATATATATATATATATATATACATACATACATACATACACATTATATACATACATACACATTAGCTTTTGCCCTTAATTTTTTTTTCCACTGTAAATAAATTTCAGGATCATAAAGGAAAAAAATGAATGAAAAAAACCAAGTAATGTTAAAGGGACAAGTCAGAATTTTTTTTATAATAATCGGGTCATAAAATTACCAACAAAATTTATTCTACACTAGCATTGAATCATGCTGTGAAAAATATAGGAGACATTAGTGATTTTATGCCAGAATTATTTAAAAATTTAAGGCTTTAGCTATAACAATAGCTGGTTGAATTGATCAAACCGTTTTAGATATCGTTTGCAATATGTTTGTAAAAAAAATATATAATTTTTTGTATATTTAAAATCAAAATAATACGTTACTTTTTTCTATAATTTTCAAAGTTTTAAAACAAAATAACATCTTAAAACGCACTCATTTGTTTTTATTAAGTATTCGACAACAATACATACCAAAATTATTAATTTTTTTAAAAGGAAATAGATAAATTAAAAAAAATATTGATATTTGTATAGATACGTTTGAATGATACTTAAAATGTTGTGCGTGAATAAATTGATAAAAAATAATTATGATCCAATAAAATTATTAATTAGTTGAGATATCATTTGGGGAACACGGAACAACTTTTTCTTTCTCACGTTTTTCGATCTAATACAAAACAGTATTGTTCCTCGAAAGATAGAATGCGCTACTGCAATGGGAAAATGACCTTGGGTTGGGAGTCACCTTATCTTTCATTAATATACTGATTAATACGGCTCAGCAATCTTATCCCAACAATAGCAAAACTGCATTCTACAATTTCACTACCATTATTTCAACAACAAGAATAAAAGTAAAGAGAAGATTTAGTTGCCCAAGTTACTTTAATTTTTAACGCAAAGTGGATAATAATAGTAATAAAAGGCTTAGCAAACCCGAAAGTTCGATAGTGAAACCTCTAATCGTTGCCTACCCACATCTGCTTAACCAGTCCATACCCAAACCTACAAAATCAGTTGACACAATCCTCCCATTAATTTTTCGTTCTACTCCTTAGACGTATACCCGTATGTTCCGTAGAGGCCCATCTTATTCTCAAAAATACTATCACATGAATTATATTTACCAGGTGAAGTTCACGCAATTCGGCGTTTTGGACACATAAATTCTATGGTTAACTAATCATTTTTTGGTTCAAACATTCTATGTAATATCTGGATTATCTCTCTAGGAAGTCTGGTGAATCAATTATTTAAAAATTTTTGATGTTAATCACTTCCATCAGAGAGAGGTGAATCATTTTTTTAAAAATTTTTTGAGGTTAATCACTTCCATCAGAGAGAGGTGAAGATGCACAAATGGTAGACATGATTTCCCATATGAAAACATGAGGTTTTTATAGTGCATGAATATGGGACAGTGGTTCCGAAACGTTGTACAATTGTCATGAATAAATAAATAATAATTTATTTCAAATGATGGAAGTGATTAACCTCAAAAAATTTTAAAAGAATCTATGTAATAGATTATTTTCAAAAATCTTAAGGCGTGTGTCCTTACCATAAAATAAGAGGCCAGGTTTCGCGCATGTAAAGAATAGTAAGCGCGCACAAACCTGTTCGAAAATTAACTAGCATTTTATGTCTTTATTTTCGCATCAATTTCATTTTTCTAGTAATCGCAGACCGAGAATGTTTAAACAACGCTACATGCTTAAATTTATCACCTCCGAAATTTTCGCCGATTTAGTTTCTAACGATTTATTTGATCTTATCCTAATAAGATGTCTGAAACGTTGACAGTTACTGTTAATACAACAAAACAGTTCATGAGGGATATAGTCCAATTCCTATAACAAATATGTATTTCTCAAAAATGTTGTTACGTTCTTCGTTGAATAGAAAGCGATAACTGAAAAATTATTCAAGCTACGTAACTTCCAATTTAACCAAAACTAAACTTTTTTTTTTCTTCACGAATAAAATAATTATTTCTTAAAAAGAAAAGTTTAATAAAAAACACTCAAATGGCTTCCGAACGGCCAAAGTACGCTCAGTTTTTTATTTATTCGTGGTTTTTTATTTCACCCTCCCACTACAACTAGAAAAAACATATTTTTATTGCATAAATATAAAATGTACAATATTTACTAAATTGTTTTGGGATACTCCCTTATACAATACAATTTTCCTGATACTAATTACACTATACAAACCTCTCAATTTTACATTTTGGAAAAACAATACATTAATGAATTAAAACAAAATACATAACTACTGAAAACATTTCGTGGCTTAATAAGCCACAACTCCACGTTAATTCAGTGGAGGTCTGTAACACCTCTAAATTGAGGTTTATCCCATTTATGATCCAATATTCTTGAATTAGAACATACCATTCTTCTAAAGCACACGAGTAGGCCGTAATTGTATCAGACGACGAATTAACGTCAATTGAAATGTTACGTGCCGCTTTTGCATTACAATTAACTAACAGAGGCAGCGATAAGGAGTCGTGTTGTTTACGAAAAGCATTTATCAACTACCATGTCATAACACCAATGCGATGG
Organism: Halyomorpha halys; assembly: GCF_000696795.3. Taxonomy (NCBI): domain Eukaryota; kingdom Metazoa; phylum Arthropoda; class Insecta; order Hemiptera; family Pentatomidae; genus Halyomorpha; species Halyomorpha halys. Next base: position 638,410 of record NW_027108067.1, on the reverse strand, counting down.
TGAACAAAAAGTTACGAAACAATAATAAACAATATCATACATAGAAACACAATTAACATTAAGTAGATATAACGTATAAAAATTTATAATGAAGATAGTAGAATAATCATTTCCAACTATTGAAACTGATTTCATCTACAAAAAAGAAATATTCACATCTTAATAAATACAAGATACCCTTTCTTTGAAATGCAACATTTGGAATTTTGCTAAAAATTAAACCGCATGGAGTTTATAATTAATTGCTTGTTCGTGAAATCAGGCACCAGTGATGGTT
>NW_027108067.1:629244-636770 GCF_000696795.3 Halyomorpha halys | reverse complement strand
CGACGACAACGACAACAACAACAACAACAACAACGTTTGTACGTTTTATGTAGATAAACGTGGAAAGCAAACCATTCCTAATAAGAAATCCAGTATCTACAAATAAACTATTTGATACTAAGCTAAAATATATTTAATAACAGATAGCCGTTTAAATAAAGGTCAATTTTGATAACAGCAATAGAAATCAACAAAGTAAACGAGAAAAAGATCATTGACCGAACTGAAAGAAATCAATGAAACGTCAAATATTAAACAGGTACCCTGCTTGCGGCACAACACGCAAATAGAAAATATCAAAGATTGATATCAACATGAAACTGATAAAATCCATTTGTCAGAAAATGTCACTGCTGATAGATAATATTTTTCATTTGATACTAAATCTAATTTAGAAGCAATACTAAATGAGTGCAAGAAAATATTGCATCAACAGTTGGAGTAGAAATGATAAACAAAAATAAAAGAACATAAATCACGGAAAACGTTGGACGTGTATTGTCATTAGATGACCTATCTCACAACAAAGAAAATGAACGTGTTTGAATGGCCTCGGTGGTAGTTAGTGTATACACAATAAATTTCACAGGAACAACTCTAAAAATCCTTCAACAAAATTAATAACATTGTCAGCGTAGCAATTATGTAATCAAACATCAGCAAACATAATTTATTATGTTATAATTATCAAGTAAGATAATTTAGCAAAAAGAAAAGCGACAAAGAAAAAAAATGTCAATAATACAATTTAAAACCATTATAAATAAACTATAATTTTAAATAGAATTTTGTAAACTCAGCTGGAATCTTATCAGATGATATAAAATTGATGATCTCATCTAAATAGATAAGCTATCTAAGAAATGATTAGAATAATTAAGATATAGAAAAACGTTAGGGTTATAATTAGAAAAAAGAAGTACTGTGTTGTTTTTTTTTCAGAAAACTAGAAATTACAAACCAACAATAATGTATTGTATGAACCCACAACAGACCTGTCCTAGTCACACACCAAGAGTGGGTGGATTGGTTAGAGCTGTCCTTGGGATATTGGGTTTTGAGAGGGGTAATTGGAAGATGTATATAGGGGGAGATGGGAGATATTTTATCGAGGCGTTGCTAAGTATTTTATTTATATTTTAAATAACTAAAAGCCTACAGTCCACTGTTGATTGGCTATTCAATACTTCTGATGGTATTTCTCTTTATCCTTTATTAGCTGGATAATGATAATAATAAAATCTTAGCGAACCCGAAAGTTCAATGCCGATAGCACCAATTGGTGACATCTGCTCAGTGACACTCATCCAAACACAAATCTACCCAATCCTTCCATTTCAGTGGCCAAAAACCCCTGTGACGTTTAGCCATCGAATTTATTAATCCTATAAAGTTGATTTCCATTACAAATATATTCTATTCAGAAAAGTTAAAAATTCTAGATTAAAATTCGGACTAGGGAAGTCGAAAAAAAAACTTTTAATTTTCTGTTGCAACTCCTGTTGAACAAATTCGATACTTAGGACTCCATCTTGACAAGATCTTACTTGGAATCCACATAAAAGACTGAAACGACAAGAAACTGCTCGTTGATTTTGATTGCTACAAACGCTTACTTGAGAAACGCTCTAAGCTTCCCATGCACTATAAAAAATTATTATACACTATGATAATCAGACCAATTTGAGCATATGGAATTGAGCTCTGGGGTTATACCAAACCATCAAATTCCTCCCGCATCCAACCCTTACAATCCAAAATCCTTGATGCTCTTTATTACGTTACAAATAAACTCATCCACAAAGACATAACATCCCATTCGTCGCAGATTTGGCCCAAAACAGATATGTGTCTTTTCATTTCAAACTCCTTACCCATTCTAACCCATTAGTTCTTAATCTCTCATCCTTAACAATTCCTGACGATCCTCCGAGGCGTCTGAAAAGAAGATTTAAATTAATGCTTGAAGTACCATCAACGAATGTTCTTGCCCAAGATTTCCAAGTGAAAATGAAACATTCCACGTATTTACTTATAGTATTTATTATTTGTACATTTGTAAATTACGTTAAATAAATTTTAAAAAATTCTGTCGCAATACAAATTAGTATTTTAGGATTTTCCAGCCAAGAATACAGTTGAACAAAAGGCAACAAAGCCGTTTAAATATGAATGCATGCCATCAAAAGAGATCGGACGGTCCCGGATTTTTTCCGATTTACCAGCTTCTTTTCTCCTGTCTCTATTTGTTTTTCTCCTTTGGCTATTCATTCATTCTTCAATATTTTGTATTTAGCCATTGTTTACAATAGCTTACTAGGGATTAGTCATTTATTTGAAATAAAAAAAAAAAAGCACCTCACCTTTCCAACGATATATGATACGAGTTTACTTTAGTTTACCTGGAAATGTATTTTCAACATAAAAAAAAAAAAAGTTTTCTTTCTTCCATTTTCTCAAGTTAGTTAATACATTATTTGTATTATTATTTGTTTTTCAATACAAGTGAAAATATGAAATGGTTAATTATTTTAAATGAACAGGATTAAGGGTACTTAAGAGGATTTTTTTTAATTGTGTAAAATCGATTATATCTATTATATATATAAAAAGGTACTTCCGGTAGTTTGGATTTGAGGAAAAAGTTGCCGTGGTATCCCGGACACACAGCAGCACTAAATATGTAATTTCAGTTTTTGACATTTTTGTTTTTGAGCTCACACACACACCATTTTGCAAGAATTGGATGGTTAGACTCAATTGGATCTCAAATGTGTATTTCTCTCGAAAACAAGAATTATAAATTTTTCAAGATTGTAATACTCCCTCACTATATACTCCATATAAAGGCAAGTAAATGTAAAAACTAGCAAGGAGTGGAACAGTCGTACAGCAGTAAACAAATTATCATAAACCTTGTTTTACAAAGAGAGAATAAAGAAGCATATATGTATAGATGAAAGAAATTTGGGTTGTAAGGTATATTTTGGTTGTTTTTCTTGGACCATCAGGCGAGAGGAAAGATTTCCGTCATTATTCAAATGTTCAGTCAACAACTGGCACCTGTTCAACAATCTAAACTAATTGCTTATTTCATTTTCTAAAACAGACTGTGCCAGAGGAACGGAAAGAGAAATAATAAGAAAAGCGAGGGTAGGTTCACGAAATTTATGAACTAAGCTTTAATATCCAAATAATCGGAGATTAACAATTGTTTAAGGAATCATTTTTCATAAAAATATGATAAGATAAAACTTAGATGAACGTTAAAATAAATAAATGTAAAATATTGGACTATATTTTTGGCCTGCAGCAATCCCTCGCTCAGAGCAGGGCATTGACATGGAAGAAGACACTTCAATAAGCAACCCTCCCCTTTCAAAAAGCGAACATGACAGGTCAATTAATATCAGAAAATTAATTATTCACAATATCGGACTACATAAGCCAATCTATAACAACTTATTAAAAAAAATATCATAAATTAAACAACACTTCATTTCTAATCTATAAGATGTTGAATAACTAGAATATATAACAAATCATTAACATTGTATCAGCCAGAGACATCATAAAAAATAATTGACATAAACAAATCAAGACTCTCAGTTTAAAGTTAATTACAAGCCAGTCCAATTAAAAACGTAATGTGCCATGTTTTATGAAATTGCCTTAAGATAAGTAGTTGTGAGTAGTATTTTCGTGTACCTATAGCACATATATTCTAACAAAAAACCAAGGAGGTCACACACCATCTCATGTCAAAAAGTATCATTTCAAAAAACATGAGAGGTTATAATCGAACCCGCTGAACAATCGGATAAATTGTTATATGGCTAAATTTCATCACATTGATATTCAAATTGCTCTAAAATATTTTTTTATCTTTATTATTCAATTATTTATAGAATTATACGAAATCATCAGATGTATAGTTGACAAATATTAAGAAAAAAAAATTATATCACAGACAACAAATGGATTATGTCATCATTAAATTAAAAAAAACATTGTTTTAATTTCATTGAAATGTTTATGAATTCATGAAAACCAAATTAAAACACATTAAAATGCAAATATGCAATTTATTAATAAGAGTCTTAGAGATCATACTTAAGTTACAAATTTAACCACCTTGGACAAAAAAAGATCATTGATCAAAAAATTAAATTGTTTTATTTAATAAGGACGAGATATCTGCTTGGTTCAGAAGTTTGTATATTAGATTCCTGTATTAGCCAATATTAATTTAGTGAGGGAATTCCCGAAAAAGGAATCTTGACACTCACACGCTTGGACTGGCCCTCAATAAAAGACTTGAGTCATAAAAAACATTATTAGTGTTGTTTTCTTGGCAGAATCACAGCATGAAAGGGGAGTCTCACTTCAGTCGAAATTTTATTTTGTCCAGAAAACCTTTGTAATACCTACAGGTTTTTCGCATGCTGTTGTAGCCTAGCATGTCAAGGTACCAATTTAGCACTCTCGCACCTGCAGCGAAGCTGGTTTGACCTAGGCGGGATGACTTTTATTACACAGAGGACCCACGGATTAAACCGCGGCCTTCCCACTCCGGCCAGAATAAGTTGGTAATCTGGCCATCCTGTTTTAAAGTGGAGAAAATAAGAATATTAAACATAATTTTTAAAAAATGAAAAAAAAAGTTTTTCGTACATACATATAAAGACTCTCCAGATTGTGTCAGCGGGTTAAAAATTGCCATGTGAATGATACAAGAGGAGTTGCTATTTAGTTTTTTCTCCCTCTCCACAATTTTTATTTTTTGCAGTATTAAAAGATTTTTACACCTCTCCTGTTGCTATCTAATCACCGACTTCATTGGTATTTTTTAGTATTAGTTTTGAAGAGTTTCGCTTCCAATGCTTGTGTACCAAATCGGGTACAATTTTGTGCGATAGATAAACAACGTGTTTTCTAATTATGCGAATTAAATCGAAGATAAGAGAATGTCTTCTAGATGGTACCCACTTTTTTTTGTTCTACATTTGACGGTTTCTATGGTCTTTTTCATTTCCAGATCACCTAAAAAATAGAGTAAGGGGATTGGAAATTTGGACTTGAATTATGATCTTAGAGAAATGTTTTCTAAAGTTTTCAACTATCTTAATCCCCTCCCCCAAGCCATTTATTGTGTGATTCTTAAGCATTAATTAAATTTTAATCTGTATAAAAAAACTATATGGAGAAAAAACAACTTTAGTGATAGAGGTCTCACTTTTTTTAAAATTACAACGGGAATAATAACTAATATTTAATAAAAACAATCTAATGAATGTTTAATGCTTAAATTAGAATCTAAAATCAACATATGCAATCTTTTCCTGTTTTTTTTTTTAAATACGTACTAACTCATATCGCAATAATTTTTAATACAGAATTCGGGAATGTTTATTTTTGTCGTGCTTACACATCCTACAGAAATAAATATTTGATATTACATCAATTTGGTTTTGTTAAAGTAACAAGTTGAAAGAACCTACGAGAACCGCCCAACAATTAATATTATGCCCTAATACATCAGCGATATAGTTTGCCTCTGATATCTTAATGGATGGGTTTGGTATCATCTTCAAACACTTGAGATAATGGTCCCATTAACTGCCAGTATTCGAGCATCGAAACTAGGTAAAGGCCAATGCAACAATTTCTCTTTGCTCCTCAGATGGCTGCATTCATAGAAATTATTCGACTTAATTAATTAATAAAATTATTATTTTCTTTGTTTCTTCTCTCTGTTAAAAATACTGAAATCCCGAAAAATCTTTAGAAACTAAGGATATAAAATGCCGTGATAAAGCAAGCTCTGATATACGGCTACGAGACCTGGGTTCTAACAAGTACCATAGAAAGCGGAATCAAGAGATATGAACGAAAAGTTCTCCATATAATTACAGGAGCGATCTGGGATGAGAGCCTTAACACATGGAGAAGAACTACAAACAGTGAACTGCTAGCAGAGACTGGTCAGTCAATATCTCATGATATGAAGCCAAGTATGTTAAGACAGGTAGGACATGTGGCTCGAAACAATCCATCAGGACACCTCTACACAACTATGAATGTCAGTATAGTTGGCAAGAGACCACGTCGGAGCCTAAAAACCAGATGGATAGACAAAATCGGCAAATTGGGAAGCAGTAGCCCAATACAGGCAGGCTGGTTCGGGTGGCCGAAAATAACAAAAGAAAATAAATAGATAATCACTTTTCACTATACATTAGAGGACTAGAATATTATCAAATAACGTAGGATTATCTATTATCATTCAACAACCCGCTACGGAAAACACCTCAGTCCTTGTGTGACCTCAGTAGTTACAGTTTACACACGCTACAAACAAGCACGCCTTCAATCATAGATAAATCATTTATTGTTCACTTCTTACTAAAAATTTAAAAGATTTGTAGTTTTTTTATATTCGAATTTTCCACAGTAAACATGAGTCCCATAAATATTCGGGGGATGAATAGGACTATAATTTTTATTTTAAATTATTTTATTATAAGCTTTTTTAACAGAACAGAGGGAAGTGTATATTTCAATATTTTCTTTATTCGAAAAAATTAATAAAATAAACAATTAAATTCTTCAATTTCTACGTAAAGCTTGTGCAAATAAATATCTCTATTTATTTACAGGTTTTTTGAAAATTGAAAAAACTCATATTGCTAATTTTTTATATTACAATATGACTTCACATGCAAAGGAAGGTTTTTAATTACTTTTTTTAAAAAATAATAACCCTTTAGGAAAAAATATTAACTAATTAATTCTTTGAAACTGATAAAAAGTAACCTCAAAGATTAGCGTGATGCGAAACTCCACCGACATAGAATGCTTTGACTGTCAAAGTAAACAAGGATACGCTGATAAGCCTTCAACGAGTTCCGTTCAAGCAGAAAGATACGAATATAAATAATATAAAGTATAATCTAAAAAACCAACAATTTGAGAGCAATTGAAAGGAAAATATTTGCTTTGACCAAATACGAATATACTCCATCAGCATCAGAATAAATTATTGACTGATCTGCATAAATAAAATAAATGCATATCCAATGAAAGGTTATAGAAAAACATACACCAATTAATTTTACCTATAATATACTTTTATGAAAACTAGTTTTAAAAAACTCTACATTGCTCAGAACAATATCACTATGTAATAATTACAATAAAATATTAATTACTTACACATAATACACCCTTCCATTGAATTTATATCAACAAAATAATTATTGAAAACTATCCTTTTATGTATAATAACCAACATGAAATAAGGTGGATATCAAAAATTACGGCGTTGCAAACTCTCGCTCAACAACTTATCTCACCATTCACTGATGAAATCTTAGGAATTCTTCATCTCTTGTTCCTAATTTCGTCGTAATAAAATAAAAATTCGTCAAAGCACTCCTATATGGTCAGTCGGAATAACAGTATAGCCAAAGAGTGCGTTCGGATTGTAAGGTTAAGAAAGATTGTAAGGTTAAGACAGATTGTAA
>NW_027108067.1:625952-629104 GCF_000696795.3 Halyomorpha halys | reverse complement strand
TTGTAAGGTTAAGACAGATTGTAAGGTTAAGACAGATGGATAACGGATAAAATTTTAAAATCTGATCATTCAAAATTGTCTTCGTAATCTTTCAGTCATTTGAACAACAATCTTCGGTTTCAATGTCATTCCAACTGACCGTGTAATTAAACTAACTAATATTACCCCTACAATGACATTAAAGATGCCCAATATAAGGAATCCGAAAATATCATTAATATGAATAGCTGATCCACCTGATACCTGATATATAATAATTTTTAGGAAATAAGACTGGACTACTGCCGTCAACTAAGTGCGGAAACATGGAAAATATTCTCCCACGGATTTTCAATTTTATTTCAGCAGATGTTTCAAAAGTGATATAGGACCATCACTAAATCGGTTTTTAGTAGGGCAGGTCGGCTGGGAAGGATTGCCTGATATTATTTTAGTTATAATCTCCTTCAAAAGATTTGGCATGTGGCATAGCGACCAATACTCGCTATAAGTGAATGTTTTAAAGGTAAGATAAGTCCTAACCAGTGGAGTGGCGGGTTTATGCCGTTTTTTAAATTTTAGCCACATTTTAAATATTGCTCAATTAAACTACCTCATATCTCCTCTTTCAGTTTTAAGTAAATGTTTCAAAAGTGATATAGGGGTTTTAATGGAGGGGGGGGGAGGGAGGAGGGCTGCCTTCTAATATTTTTTGTTATGAGCTTCTCTCGTGAGATTGTGACATGTCGTACATTGACCAACAAAAGTGTCTATTTTAAGGTCTTATGTTGGCTACACACGCTCATGGGTGCTTGACAAACATGGCTGAGCGTGTTAAGATTCTACTCCTCAGACTTTTATCCATTTAATTAACTATTATTAACTTCTGTTAGTGAATAGTTCGCTATATAGCATAATTTTAATCTGCATGATGATTATCTAGAATCATATTACAGGTTATGGAATTCCGCATTGTATAGGTTACTTTCAAGAGTAAAACTACATACGACTAATGAATATATGAAATCAAAAACTATTTCCATGGCCAATCAAAACCAACCCCGTAACAAAAGCTATGGAGTTAAGTGGAAAACGGTTCAGGAGTTGAAAACACGAAATAAGACATGGTAACAGAACAGAATTATTTTCCTATAAATTATATTTACGGGTTAAGGAGACTGGAGGAGATATAAACAACGAGAGTTTTTCATTCACCCTATCAACGTATTTCGACTATCGTTATTACATCTATGTGAGTTATTTTCAGAACAACCTTTGATAATATACAACACGCATAAAATCATTAATATATTAAAAATTTCAAAAGTGACCAACATTAAAAGAAAAAAAAAATATTCAAATTGTCCCAACCTTCTTTATTAACACATGTCCAACGTTTCGGCCAATCCGGCCATCATAAAGGATAATCAAATAAAAGAACAGATTTAATTATAATTTATTATAAGGTTTTTTTTCTATATGTTCCATTTCGCCGTGGGAAGGTTTAAAGACAATGAAATCCCGAGATTTATAAGTAGAAAAAGTTATGAACAAAATTAAGCGTGAGCTCAGCGTAAAGTAGGTCGGCAATTTTTTTTTTCCAAAAAAGAACACCATACTCGTTTTCAGGGATGTCTAAAAGTTAAACATACCATTTTTCAAAGAAATTAAAAATCATAAATTTTTGACCTCGATTCAATCCAAGCATATTTTTTTTTTTTTTTTTGAAAATTCATATTTTAGGGTTTTTCGAGGTGCTTAAACCGAACATCGACTAGGCCAGTAGGTCTCAATTTTTTCAATATTTGAGGTACAGGAAGAGTTTTTATAGATTAGGTAGTGTAAACACGAAGATACCTTAGATAATAACATTTCCTCAAAGAATACGTAATAATCACCTAAATCGGACCATTTATTTTACATTTCAATTTTCCGATTTTTTCGAAAATTCGTATTTAAGGGTTTCTGAGAGTGCTAAAACTGATTCTATTAAGCTATATTATATTTACACAAAAAAGGGCGAAATATAGGTTTCAAAATTTAATCTCACATGTACCTTGGAAAGAGGGTTTCCATATATCTCTTGGAGTTTTGTGGTAAAAAAATAAAATAAAATATATCTGAATATAGCTTTTAAAACATAAAACATATTTCTGTTCCATTCCTTATTGCATATATTGGTTGGATTTATGACACCAAATTAAAAATATTATTTTTTTTCGAGACTGGTAGTTTTATTAACAATTAACAAAATTATCCCAATAGCCTCAATCTTCTTTATTAAAACGTATATGTCCAAGGCTTCTCCTCACATTGTGCAGATATCTTATGTAAAGTTAATTTATGATGAACATAACTGAATATATATTTATTAATTAGATGAAAAATTTACAAATATAATTTCTTGATTTTAGATTTGCAAAATTATGAATTAGTTCTTAAAAGTCTATTTATTAGGGTACATCAGTGTCAATCAAATGCTCAATCTTTCTCGAAGCAATCGTACTTCACATTTTATTCTAGTTTTGTTTTAATTTATGGTTTGCAACAGTAAGGGGTTCCAATGCTGTTTTCTCACTTTATAAAGAGTCCCCAAATCATTATCACATTATATTATTATAACATCATTATCGCAACATGTTTCACGTAATCCCCAGTAAAAAGATGTCACTGATTAATTTAAAAAACATATATGTCAAAAGAATTCATATACTTATAGATAATAAAAAGATACAATCTCTTGAATAACTTATAATCATAATTACAGAGCCTGAGTATTAATTATTATAATACTTTTTGTAATAATTTTAAATTTATACAACGCAAGTTCATGATTATTATAAATATTATTTAATTAAAACAGCTCATTTAATTGATTAGCCGAGTCAAAGTCAAAATGGATGTAAAACCTTGCACTGTTTAGGCAGACAGAGAGGCGGCAAACTCCTATTTTGATAAGAGGACTAAAAATAACCTCATTTCAAGGTGAGAAGATTAGTTTAATTCAAAAGCAAGACCATTGGCGGTATATACGACGAGAATACAAACTACGGGAGAGGAAGGGACGGGATGGAAAAGTACAGGGGGCATTGCTAACGAAGTTGGGAAGTGAGCGCCTCTGGTCAGCAGTTGTCAGTCGGCTATATATAAATAAATAAATATATATATATATA
>NW_027108067.1:624711-625842 GCF_000696795.3 Halyomorpha halys | reverse complement strand
TATATATTGTTACTTAAAATGAGATTCATTTTCGGAGGATATTTTTTCTACCGATATCTTGCATTCCTGAAACAAATCCATCATAAATATAACTCTTAGAAAGTTTAATTGTCGCACACGGTATTGAAATAATTTGGACCCAGAGAGGTGAAATAAAATATTAGAAACAAAATTTATATAATTCCTCGCACCAAAAAAAAAAAACCATAAACACAATTTTTTAAAGATTTTTAGCCACTTTTTTCAAAGATAATTTAACTATAAATAAAACTAAACACAGGTCATCTAAATTTACGATTGGGAAATCCGTTTTGTATTTATCTTATTATACATAACTTAACACCATTCACTAATTTGAATGCTTTGAAGAGAATTCTTAAGGGGTTGAAATGTTCATAAGTACTTATAGCATTTTGTCTGATGCTGATAGCTAGCTGAAAGTCATTCGATAGATAATTTATAATTTAATTTTATAATTTTAATACTGGCTTAAAAAATCGTTATAATATATTAAAGGTTAAATAAATATAATGTTGAGAGAGAGAGAGAGAGAAAGAGTGAGTGAGAGGGGAAAAAAGGAGAGTGAGAGTGAGTTAGGGGGAGTAGGAGAGAGTAAGAGAAGGGAGGTTGATTAAAACCAACCTCAGGACGGTATTTCTGGCTAATATAAAAATTAATGCATATGAAAGTGTAGCAATGATACATATAAAATAATTTATTGTCATATTTCCTACTTTATTTATTTGTCTACTACAAAGAAACAAAGTATACCGATTACTATGATATTTTGTATTTTAAGACAGTATTAATAACATTAAAATTATTGGCAATTAGGTACTATCGGTAGTTGAATTGCATTATGTTTGTTGGTTATTGGGGGGATCTTGTTAAAGAATCGCAATTTTCTGTAATTCTTGAAGAAAAAAAAAAAAAAAAAAAAAAACCGGGCTAAAATTATGGATAAAAAAATTTATTTTTTAGGTAGACCCAGGTAGACCCGCAGCAATCTTAACTGCAAAGGAACTTACTCACCCTTTAAAGGAATCTATTAATAAAAGATGGCAGGCAATGTGGGATGAAAGTCCACCCAGTAAGTTGAAACCTATCAAGAAAGATGTGAAGCCCTGGATT
>NW_027108067.1:600972-624501 GCF_000696795.3 Halyomorpha halys | reverse complement strand
AAATTCATCCATCAGACTAACTTAATAACCAGCCTTTAATTATTATAATTATCTATTTAACCTGCCTTATTTTTAAAATTAGAACAGTCAGTTATCTGCTTTTCACCATCCTTTCGAAATATCGTTACGATTATTAAACAAATTATAATTGCCACAAATTTAATTATAACTGGTGCGGATCAGTACACCATACCAAAGCTATGACTAAAACAACTAGGCCTTACCAAAGCCAACAACCAACGGGCCAAGATGACCAAGCTGTTAAACGCCCTTTCAAAACTAACAAACAACAACAAACAAAAAATTTATTTTTAAGTTGCTATAGAAATTCGTATTTTAGGGTTTCTCGAGGAAGGGATAAAAACATACATTTGTTCCTAACAAGATTACAACATTAAGGGGCGTCACTGGACAGATATTTGTAGAGAACGATAGGTGACATCGGCATCGAACCTTTGGATTCGCTTAGCCATAATTATTACTATCTTTTTTTTAAGTTATCTCATGAGATGACATACAAAATTAGACAAGGAGGAGCACAGACGGAACAATTGTGACTTTACTTTATTATTTAATATTGCTATTAATATTGTTTTTAACAAAGAGTGAATAAGAGCATAAATACCATGGTTTTTTTTTTTAACGAGCTACAACAAATAAACGATCCTTTAGATGACTCAAAAGAGACGATTACATGAGCAATAAAAATCGCTATAAAGTTATAGACCAGAGATAATCAGTAATGGCTTCTGCTGATAACTTTTTCATCTAAAAATAAACCTTAGATCAGTGGTTCCTAAACTAGGTGTAGCAAGTAGTCAAGCGAATGCTACAATCTTAAAATATTACAAAAAAAAAAAAAACAATATAAAAATATACAGTGCATACCAGAATTTACTTTGCACTGTTGTTTCTTCTTTTCCTAAAAACGCTCTATGGATAATTGTGTCGCAAACTTTTTATCCCAAGTGTGCCGTGGCGAAAAAACTTCAAGAACCGCCTCAGATGAGAATCTTATCAGTTTCCATATTTTAGACAGTAATACAATTTTTATTTATCTTGAACAGAACATATGCTTTTATAAATCTTAATCGCAAAAAATAGCTAAAAACCATTACTAGTAATATTCTAAAATAGGAGAAAGGCGTAAGAAACGACAAATCGATTTGAAGATATTAAGAGTGAGACCAAACCCATTGGATAACTAAAACCTCTACATAGTTCTGAAAGGTCTTGGAGCTCAGTGTCAGGTTTTTTTTTTAAGAGTAAACACAAAATATAATAATAATAATAATAAAATACTAGCCCTACACTTAGGTTTTAGTGGAAGAACTCTGTAGAAAAAAATAAGCTTTTTCACCCCAATTTTTTATTACTTTATTGAAAACTATGTATAATTACTAATATAAATTGATGAGTCTGCAAAGTATGGTTAGGGGAATATGAATAGCAATGGCGGCTGTTTTAAAATTTAAAAAAAAAATTAATTTATTATTGAGAGCTATTGAACTATTGCTAACATTATTGAAAGTAGAATAAATATAAATATAAGCTCTAGTATACCTATCTACGTTCTTTATCTCAGGAACCATGAGACATGCAAATGCCTATTAGTATTCAAATTAAAGATAGTTTAATATGCTATAAAGTAGAACATGACGTATATCTTCGTAGGACTATTAGTTTTTATAATATTCTCCAAAATTAATTCTCTAAATGTTGATTTCTAGTTATTCCCGTAAAAGATTTGATTTATTGAAACCAATATCTGAGGAACTATTAGCCGTAAAAATGTCTTCCAGCAATCAAATTAAAGATAGTTTAATGTACTATAAAGTAGTTATTAACGTTTATCTTCCTAGTGATAGTTTTGTATATCAAATTTTGTCTGAACAACTATAAATCGATTTATTTTAGCAAATATCATAAAAAGTAATACTCCTACGAAGATAAACGTTATGAAATACTTTACAGTACATTAAATTATCTTTAATTTTATTATTTAAAGACATCTGAACGTCCAACGATTCCTTATATATAGATTTCCTACAATAAATTCACTAACCATTGATTTTTTACGTACATTTTTTATGAAATGTTGCTTTTACAAAAACTGTATCTCGGGAACCATTGTACCTGTACAGTTTAGTAAGGTCTCATATTTCAGTAAATTTACTTTACTTTAAATGATGTTTTACAAGACTTTCTAGTATTGTAGGTAGTTTAAACGATATGGATTTCTAGTATGGATAGGTAGTTTAAGCTCCAAATTAAATATAATTTTTCTTTTTAATGGTTATAACCATCCACCATTTTTTATTTCCACTAACTATACTTGGCAGACTCATTAATTGTGACTACTAAGCAGATGAAAGCAACCGTAACACACCTCCATCAAAACCCAAAATCTCAATACCTAATATAATATAATTCTCCCTTCCTCGTTTCGTGATTATAAGATACTTTTTTTCCCTTATTATTTTAAATAATGAACTAGATACTGCTAAATTGTAATACAATCAATATTGAAAATACTAAGAATGATTTTACAGAGTCATCCTGTAAGCTGAAAGGCTCAAAAATATGTTAAGTTAAAAAAACGTAACTATTAATACCTACTATAATAACTATGGCGAGGAAAGCATTTATCATAATGGCGAAAAGTAAAACCCATTTTGCATACCTCCGCACAAACCCATGTTAGAAGAATTCTTTTATTTATATTTCTTGTCATTATTGATTATCTTTAACAGCTTTATGTATTAAATAATATTTTTTATAAAATCACTGGCTTTCCAACGCTAAATAACACGTCTATATCACTAACTCTCATCTCCAGAAATGTGTTTTGAACCATAAAAAATTATTTTTCCTCTTTATTATTTCCTTAGGTTAATTATCAAATTCTTTCATAGTTTACAGTTATCCATTATGCACTACTAGTAAAAATGTGAACTGGTTATTTGTTTTGAACCAACAAAGTTAAATATACTTTAAAGTGATATAAGATTAATAATCATCACGGAGCCACGTCAACAAATCAGAGCCTCAGTAATTCAGGGACATCCTTGTGAACCATGAAGAAAAATAAAACTATTAAAAATTAAATTTGAATGACAAGTAATTGCAATTCGTTATAGCAAATTATTCAGATTGACTAAAAATAAGTTATATATTTTTAAAAAAGATCAAACGGTCCAACCATTGAGCATTAATGTCAATGAAGATTTGCTATTAGATTTCGAAAAGGGTTCAAGGTGTCTTGAAGGTTTGTCCACGAGAGCCAAGTTCATCTATCAATAGATTGTCTTGTTCAATGTTGGAATATTTGCCAAACCACGTCTCTTCTGTAATTTTACGAAGTTTAGTAATCAAATCTTTGATGAAGACATAATACTTAGGTATTTTTCTTATCTTCCTACCCTGCCTTTAATTAATGAAAAAAATAAAAAACAACGAAACTAATTCCATTAAGTGTCAAAGAATTTTTCAAGTACAGCAATATATGTCCAAAAAAAAAATACAATAAATAAGCACCTTTTAAAACAAAACAATAAAAACCACCTCACATATATAAATCACACAACAAATATTTTAGCTTTTATTTTCACCCTATCATTAATAACTGATCAGATGGATTGAAGGATAGTAATTAAAACCAAGCTGAAGATCAGATATAATTTTATAGCAAACAGTTTTAAATACATAAAGGGCACACAGCCAAACAACGGAGTCTAATAATAACATCCAACTAAAAGCTTCCTGAATGGAATGATTTAAATTGAGGAATAATTAAAACATTAAAGCTATATTATATACGTAGAAATCACACAGCAATAAGCAAGAACACGATAAAAAGTAATTATAGGCATGAAGTAAGTTTTTGAAGATGTTAATAAACCAAAAAATACAATCAAAAATAAAATTAATAAACAATATCTAGAAATATTTAATGAAAATTAAAACATTACGTTTATAACTGATATCTGGGGTTAAATTATTATTTAATTAAAAGATTAATTGAACTATCCCTTTTCTCTAAAGTCGCTCATTAAATGTTGATCTTTGATCTTTTTTTAAATATAGTCAGGCAACTTGGACAAACACAACAGAAAACAAATTAAGAGTACAGTACATCGATGGAAGACATGAACCCAAAGCCTGCAGGCGACACAAAGTAATAGTGACCAGGCTTCGAATTTGACACATTCAACTAACCCAAGAATACTTACCATTAGGGACATCTAAACCAACAGTAGAAATGTAGACCAATATTTGTAACGTACCACTAACTGTAAAACACCTACTGACAAACTGCATGCATTTGTTAGACAGTGGATTACCATACCATTTGGGAACTTCAATAAACGGTAACAGTTTTCATATTCCCGATTTTTTTTTTTATTAACTCAAGAAAACAAAAATATACAAATATATATATGACATGTAGAGAAAAGAAAAATATATATATTTTTTTACTCGGTAATAGTAAGCGACATTAATAGATGTCATAAAAATGTAAATATATGTATATTTTATTTTATCTCTCAATTTTATTTTATTTATAAATAATTCTTAATATTAACTATTGCTATGGAATCAGCTTATTTATTTTAGTATAGATATGGATGATATTAGGAAGGTTCCCGAAAGATCAGTCAATATGCATAGGGAAACATCTTCACCTTCGTTGTGGATTGCCAAAAAAAAATTTAGTCTTTGAACCAACTTCATTATAGATATTATATATTTTTAGATTTGTTATTTAGTTAAAAAGTAAGTAAGTAAAATTATTTTAAAAACTTATTGTTTGACTTTTCTACATAAAACCATAGCAATGTAATTAATTAATTATATACAAATGTAGATAATTTTATTTTCAAACACATCTTCAAATTATAGATACTGAAGAGCTGGAACCCAGTATCCCAAAATCTCTAAGATATTAATAAATATAATTCTGAAACTGAAGTTGGGATAGGATAAAAAACTTAGAACTTGTAAGTAAAATAGTGATGGTTAGATGGTGAAACAAATTAATAATTCCGTTATTAAATCAACAAAAATATAGTAATTTTTAACACAGTATTTTATATTGCTCACCAGCACCTGATACTGTCAAGCAGTGTTAGCAAGTACTGAGATTCGAAGCGAAACCTTCGTCTCATTGGTGTTGCTTTAAGCTCGAAGTTTAATATTTTTTTTTTCTTTACTTTTTACTAAATTCAATACAATAAATATTTTAGTAGATTAATACAAGTTTTTTTTTTTTTACATATTCCACTCAAATCCTATGTTTTCAACTAAATACCAGTGGATTTCGGAGAGCAGCAACTAATATAATGCAATAAGATAGAGGAGATTTCACTTCACAAAAAGTTTGGAAATGTGAGAACATACTTCCAAATTATTAAGAGTCACTAAACTATAAAACCAACACCACTATGTAAAGAAATTGCGATTTTGTAGTTGCAATGCGTTTGAATGAAGAGACTGTTTGCAAAGAGTAATATCCGCAACAGATAAATGAAAAGTTCAAATATAGTATAGTTGGTAAGATAAAATGATTTCAATATGGTTGGAAAATCCTTCCAAAATTGTTGACAAAATCTCTTCCTCTCCAAGAAATTGCATTGTACCCCGGCTTGAAATTAGTGGTAGGATAGGGAGGAAATATCTCATTTTTACTCAATTTTCTAGATTGCTATTTTAAGAGTTTATATTATACTAATTTAAAACCTATATCATTTAATAAAAAAGCTTACAATAATAGTAACAGAAGCAGGCAGAAGGAATGTGGTAGATAGAAAAATGTTCCCGGCCAATAAAGGAACGAACTAGGGAGAAATAAAAAATTTGTCGGAGGTTAAGGTCAGATTTATACACTCAGTCATCTCAAATATTGCAATCGAAAAAAAGTAATTCAACATTTTTCACATTTGTTGTCAAAAAAACAAAAAATCGAAAAAACGAGAAATGATACGACGTATTCAGAAAAATACAGTCAATCATATATATATATATAATCAGAAATGATTGGGTTTAAATCCCATAATAAATCAGACATGAAACGACACACTCTACTGTTCTTAGACAGCTTTAACTACATACTTCCTAGGCTAACATCAGAATCTGGCAAAAAATGTGTTTTTAAATTCCATATTAGATGTAAAGTGAGTTTCCAGTCTATAAAATATTTTTTGGAATCCGTTTAATTAGAGAAAAATCAAAACTCTTTATTTTTTCACTATCAAAGCGAAGCAGTGATATTACCCATTTAACGTTATCTAGTCTTATCTCATTTTGCAGTTCGCTTTATTTCATCTTCAGTTATAACAAAAAATTTTGAAAAAACAATTTCAAATTTAATTTCTAATCCTGCCTGGCAACTAGAAATGGTCGAGTCTAAAGTTTTGAAATACACAAATACTAGCACCTTTTCTATCAATTAGCCGATATTCGATACTTTCTACTGAACAGCATAATTATAGATATAATACATATATTAAAAGAATACAGATTCTCAATATTTAAGCCATAAGAGAGATATAACCTCTCCAAAGAAAACTTTGCTGACCTACTTGATAGAAATATACAGACAAATATAAAGACATTGGCAAATTACCACTACGTAATTAACAAATTGTATGCATACTTGATAATAATCTATCTGGAAATAGGAACTAGCTCTATAAGGTTGTCAACAGAATGTTCGTATTATTTATACTACAAGCAGTACAACATATACATCAAGCTTTATGTAAGTAAAGATTTTTTCATCAAACATAAAAAGGACACTTTTCACAGAGATAAGTATCATATTTTGGCTATCTGAAAAAAAAAAATTAAAGATGGATATCACTTTGTCACATCCACTATTTTGTAGTTTATAATGGTTAGATTAGACACAATTCCAAGAAATATATAATTTCTATTATAGTTATTAGAATAGTTACAGACATATATGAAATAATTGAAAGTTAAATGATAGATAAACCAAGTTGTTAGATCCAGAATAAAGAAATATAGCTAGTAAGGAATAAACATAGTTATGAGCACTAGGCTTACTTTCTTCTTGATGGGGACCCTCCGGACCCAGAGATCACTGCCGTCGGTGAGGGACACAGCCTTCTTGGGTGCTTCCTTCTTCATAGAGACAAGGGAGGTGTCCACGAAGACGGGGTCGGTATGGCGAGGAGATTGGGGCAACCGCAGGTCCTCTTCGCTCTCATCCTCCTCCAGGCACTGGCTCAGCCTCCGCTGTCTTCGGGAGGGCAGCCTCGACACGTGCTCCACCAGCAGGTCCGGAGGCAGCAATCTCGTCAGCGCCGACAGCGAAGTTATCGTATTGTAAGTTTCGGGGTCTGTGTCGTCTGGGAACCGGCGGTTAGCTTGTCAAATCTCAAGCAGTACTTCCATATCCAAAGTATTTTTATAACAAGTTAAATGAAAACCTTCCAGTGCTCAAAAAATAGAATCATATTGCTTTGTAAGACAGTGTCATGAAACAGTTAAATGAAACACTTGGGACGCTTACCAAATCGATTTATATTGCTTCATGTGGCATTAAACAGAAAAATAATTTCTGAAGCTTACGTGAAATAGAACCTCAATGGTGGCATGGTAGATGGAAAGAGCACATCAATAGTTCATTATCAAAACCAACTAAACATACAAATAAAAAATCATCCATAGTAAAATGATAAGATGGTCGGAGAATATAAGGTTAGCAATAACCACATCATAATACACAAAAAAGGTAACTAGAGATGGTAGCCCCAAAAAAGTAAGGTTTACAAATACACTATTCTGTTAATTTTCTACAATATTTTCATGATTGTGAAGATTGAATATTTAATTATATCATTTTTATAAATTTACATATTTCATGTGGTGTGCATAATATGAAATTGTAGAATTATGATGGGGCGATGGCCTCTAAACGTTGTGATGGATAAAGTAATGTAAATTAAAACATGTTGTAAATGGAAGATTTACAGTATGCAAATTATAATTTGAGTAGTATGTAATCGGTATTATGGGTACTGTATACCTTCTGTTCCATTATTTAAGTTAATAGAAAATTTATGAAAAAGTGGAGTGATTACAACATAGCTCTTATTCCCTACGTCTATTTCGAAATTATATCGATAGAAAATTTATTGTTGAGGTTTTAATAATTTAAACTACAACTTCCGAAGAAATCAGAGAGCAAGAATAAATAATGAAATATAATCTATTTTTATTCCTAGATAAAGGTTAAATAAATATTATGTTGAGAGAGAGAAACAGTTATATGAAGAGAGTCATTTAACTCATTATTATTAAAATTCAGATCTTCGGTGTTCACTCTTAATCGGGGAAAAATCAGGGTTGAGTGTGATTCTGACCAAATCATCTCCTTGCACAACCGTTTGTCTAGTAAAAGTACTTCCTAACAAAGTACTGCACCCCTGACCCTTCATAGGTTGTAGCAGTATAGATTTATTTATTTTATTATTATTATTTTATTGTCGTTCAATTTAAACAGGAATGATTGTGTTTAAGATATTATTTTACTTTAAGATTATTATTTTTGTTTATTTATTTATTTTATTTTTTTTTTCCTTCTCTCCTATTTCTTATTTTGTTATCATTTAATTTATATATTAGTAATTATAGCTGTGAATATGCTCTATCATCCATATTACCATTGACAGAATGTAATATTACAAAAAAAAATAATAAGAATAATTATTGATTATTTTACATTTTGGTCAATACTAAAGAGTAAATTTGGTTCAGGCAAAGGGAGATAGCGAAAAATTGTTTATTAGCAAAATTGTCACTTTACTTTACTAACCTCATCATATACAAACGGCCAATTTGGAGCTATTGAAAATAAATCATAAATGTATAAATCAGCTACGGTTATTGCAAGTTAGGAGTTTAATAGCAATAGAATTAATAAGTGGACACATTTTAGTTTCACAGAAACCACCAAAAACGATGGATTTCATAAAATAATAATTTTAGACATACTCAAAAAAATAACGTTTCCCGTCTTTATATAAACTCATAACTATTATTAATACTAATCTTATTAAAAATTTTAAATCGTTATAAAACTATTATTAACACTAAAATGTTTACGTTTATCTAAGGTTCACTTTATTTGTATCCACAACACAAATGATTTAGACGAAATAAATAATCCCATAAATAAGAGTAGTTATTATTAGTGCATATGCTAATATTTGCTGCTTAAAGAAATATCTCTGATCATCTGATGGAAAATCCCACTTGAGTAACAACAAGCTCATTTCAATTCTTCCGAGAACTTTGATTTAACGAGTTTGGTCGAAAGTTAATTTCTTAATCCAGTTACTAAATTAATTCGATATGAAAAAAAGATTTAGCGGTAGCATTAAAAAGTAAATCCGAA
Source organism: Halyomorpha halys (assembly GCF_000696795.3). Lineage (NCBI taxonomy): Eukaryota > Metazoa > Arthropoda > Insecta > Hemiptera > Pentatomidae > Halyomorpha > Halyomorpha halys. Next base: position 615,077 of record NW_027108067.1, on the reverse strand, counting down.
GCCTAATTTACAAGACGCCGATAGATATTAATGTCAATAGGTTATGAGGTCTGGCCAAACCAGTCATACATAATTTAACATGACAACCTGGAAAGGAGGTAGTCCGCAATCCTCAGCTTGGAATGCATTTCTGCAATGCAAATAGGACGATTGGCTTGGGCCTCTCTCACCATCCAAAGAACTTAACTAAATTATTTACAGCCAGTTAATTAAAATTTAAAAGCGATAATTGGAGAAATTCACAAAATTAATCCGACTTTAATCAATTAATTTAATAAGTTAACGTAATTACAAAAATACAATAATTTTATTACTTTATTAAGGTAAGTGTGACCTTTAAATTGGATAATTTAGCTTATTGTCAATGTCATTTTGATTTTTAACACACTTTCAATTTTAATAAAAAATCTTTGTGTAATTTGAAATCGACCAAAAAATAAAAAGTGAACCAAGTTTATGGGTACTTGAGAAAAATTTCCACTCCTGGCCTAAAATCCATTACAAATATCTGGAAATCGACAGGTGATGGTATAACTAAAAATAGGACTAAAATGTTTCTTTTCTCAAACTTGATATGTTTTTTCTCTTATAATAAAAAAAAATAATAATAAATAAATATATATATATGTAATTCTGAAGAAAGTAGACAGTTAGACGTTTGCTAAAACAATAGCTTATAATAAATCAAAAGGTTACAGAGTGATAATAGAAGTCCTAAGTAAAATATATCAAAGTAGAAACACCGTTCTACTTACCTAAAACAATAGAATAGAATAAAAGTCCCTTTCAACAGTTTTAATGAATCTAATAGTGAACTATTACAAGTAATTGAAGGGATCTTGACAAAGTTATTTTTATAAACGAAACCTAATAATTTGTAAACACAACATTTCTTATAACCTTCTTATGATAGTTCACCTCGGGACCGCTAGGGGTGCTGCTAGGAGTGCTAAAATGAAGCAGCAGCATAGTTATTTAAATTAGAAAATACTTTACATATATAATATAATTTGGATATATATGTATTTAAAAGCATATCAACTTTGAACAACGAAACATTTATTATAAATAGTGGCTCTTTTCTTCGAGGACGAGAGCCTTAAATTCCATCAGCCGTTGATTTCTAGATTATTTGAAATGGATTTTAGACCAACAGTGGAAATTCTTCTCACGTACCCATAAACTTTGCTCCACATTTTATTGAGAAAAAAAACACGCACATATATCTAATCTACACTCTATTGTAAGTAGGGTTTCTATTTTTCAGTAATACTCTATGGAAGCTAAGAAATAAATAAAGACGATCAAAAATGCAAGATATAAAAAAAATTCAAAATCTGGAGCAGGGTAAACCACCTTAAAGGTACTGACAAACAGTTGAACCGGCAAGTAATCATCACACTCAATAGCTATTTCTCTCTCACCCTCCTATTCCATTGAAGGGCCAGGTCCTCACTTTATAAAGACCAAAGGAGGGTCCTTGACCTCAAAGGCGACTCGCGGCTGACAGAACAGAAACTTAAGTTTTTACTGTCCAAGGGATTCCAAAGAGCCTTGAGAGTTACGAGTCTAGTGTCCGACGCCCGAACCCAAGTTATGTTCTTTCTCAATCCAACTTAATAATTTATTTGGATAAAATGTGACTCAGCCATAATAGTACAAGAGCTCAAGAGGAGAAAAAAGGCACTTATTTCAAACCAATGTTTTATTACTTTAATGAAAACTGTGTATAATTACCAGTCAAAATTTATGATATGAGTCTGCCAATTATAAGTAGGGGAATACAAAAATGACGGCTATTTCAAAACGTAAAAAATAATTAATTATTCGTTCTGACCTTTAAAACTGCCAAAAACACTAGAAAACCTAAAAGAACATCATTTAAAGTATAGTAAATTTCCAAAATATGAGCCCTAATTTCAGTGCATTTTAAATGAAATGTTGTAATTTAAAAATCTATACTTCGAAAACTATTAAACGTAAATATGTCTATTAGGGCTCATATTTTAGCAAATTTACTCTACTTTGAATGATATTCTCTTAGGTTTTCTACTGTTGTGGATAGTTTTAAAGATAAGAAGCTCAGAATGAATTTTTTTTTTTTAACGTTATGAATCCATTTTTTATCCCCCCTATCAATACTTGGCAGACTCATCAATTTTGACTAGTAATTATACATAGTTTTCATTAAAGTAATCTAAAATTGGGGTAAAATAACTGCCTTTTTTACCTCGGCTTGAGGAACATAGGGAAAAATTAAATATAACTGGTTAAAATCTTTAGTCATTAGAAGTATGATCCAACTGAACCTGATTTATAAGGTATGTAAGATTACTGTACATAAGAATCATACATAGAACATAGATTAACATATAATTTCAAAAACTAATTATTGCCACATTTAACATGGAAACTCATGTCTGGCTGTCCTGAAACTCTTACTTGAGTTGAAGCTGTTTAAATCTTCATTTTCATTCTTTTAGAACCAGCAAAAATATATTTCCGTATAAAATGTTTTATAAACTAATTAAAATTTTTTTTTTCAGATTTATGTTAAACGGGATGGATTTTATGTATCGCAGTCCTGTACTATTAACATATTGTACTGATTCAAACTTTATTTACTCCACCTAAAACTAATTTTTCTGTTTCATCCCATTTTTTGTTTTCCATCAGCTCGTGAAAAATCTTACTAATGATGATTTTGTTTGAAATGATAGCTCATATAGTGCAAAATATGATGGCTATTAAGACATAATGAGACATGCCGAACCATGAGGCAATGTTCTCGACAATTACTCTGTTGTCGACAAGTGTTTCATTTAACTTGGAAGGTCAAAGGTCGTAACTCTGTCGTTTATTAAAACGTTCATGGACCATTCGATGCACCTAGAGAAATAGTTTTTTGGATTGTAGGACCTAAAATGTTGAAATTAGACCGATTTTTGCGGTTACAAAAATAAAAAGAAATTATAAATAACTTGTCACAGACAGAGAACACATAATATATTTTTAGAATTTAATTTGAATAGATGTCCGAATTATTGATGAATAAATTAAATACAATTTATTTTAAACACGTTTTTTAATAACAATATTGCACTTATTAAATTACATAATGATATGAAAAAATAAAATACCTACTAAAAAGTTAATGAAATTGAATACCACAAATTATTGTTAAATATAATCAATAGTGTAGGAATTTAAATGGTTATCACTTACGATATAACCTGATAAAGAAAAAATATCGGGGCCGTAATTTTAAATTATTATAGTTAGCTATGAACAACCAAAATTCAATGGTAAAATTTTCACTTTGTATTTTTCCCCAAAATACTTGACTTTAGAGGGCAAGAAGTGGGGGTTCATAATCAACAAATATGCAAAAGAGCTGCATGTAGCAAACTGGAAAGCAGTTGCCCAAGACAGCCAGTCGTGGAAAAAGCTGGTTCACGCGGTCAAAGACCTACAAGGTCTTTAGTGCAAAGACATAAAGAAAAAAACAAAATATATATCAGCTGAAATTCAGTATTCCGCCATAAAATTTCGCCCCGTCCAGGACTTTTTTAAGCTTATTCTCATCTCAACAGCTCATGAGCGCAAAGAGAGTATACAAGTTGAAAATTTATATGTGCATTGTGGTGGAGTTCAAAAAGTGGCTTTTAGAGGTCATCAATATTGAACAATATTGGAATTTCATTGAGCAAAATTCACCCATATTTTTAAAAATACTATTCCCATTAAAAGAGAAAGAATGTACACCAAAATAAACCATTATTTTTGACGAATAGTTAAATAAGTACGTGATACAAAATGGTTGTAAATATTGGATAGCTTAATAACATAGTCTTGTTAATCTTGGCTACTATCTTATTTTGAAAAATGAGATAGTGAATATCTTAGGAATCTCAAACTCAAAATTTCCTCAACCTTCAATTTGCTAATTAAGACACTAAATTTGAAAGACAAGAGAGAATAAGAAAAGACAAGAGAGATATAAGAAAAGACAAGAGAGAATCATTAGGAGTAGTGGCAACTAAACTTTTAGATAATATATACATCTTCTTTATCACTCTGTTTTTAACAATTAGCGAATACGTTTTAGATATAATTGCCTCTAGAATGTGATATTTTTTTTACCTGTTTACAAGAAAATACAAAAAAAAATTGAATCCCTCTAAAGAACAAATAATTTTAAACTGTTCCCATCAGTTGAATTTGAATAAATAAAAGTAATTTATAATTACTTAGCAATTCATAAGTAATTTGTCACGTATTTCGATAAATAAATTATTTTATTAATGTTATAATTTTAATGTCCTGTACGTAATATTTAACGAATTAATTTTTATTTACATTCAGTATTTCTTCAAAATCGTGTATAGGTTTGGATCTAATGAAATATGATCAAAATAACAATCCATTTTCTCTAAGTACACCAATGGTCCATACAAGACATATTCCTACATCTATGTATTTAAAAATTAAAGCTAAGTCCAAATAAATAAAAACATAAGATAAAATAACAAATTAAAAAAAAAAATTAATTTATAGCAAAAGAATAATAAATAAATATAAATGGTGTACACAAACACTTCATAATGAATAAATAAAATCAATGGATTATTTAGATAAAGTTATAAAAAAAAAATTCTAAAAACTAAATCAAATATAAAATAAAACAGCCTTCAAGGAGTAATAAACTACATATCATATAAGTAAATAAAAATAAATCATCCACAAAACAAATATTTGAAATTAATATACATATGTTTTGATCAGGTACAATACCTACTAATGGTGTGAAACTAGTCAGTAAAAAATTCACACCAATAAGTAATTAAATAATATTTAACAAATAAATATAAACAATATATGTCAAATGGTTCACCAGTACAAATAAAATATACATGTAAATTCAATGAAATTTAATTATGTAAATTTAATGAACCATTATCGAAAATTGTAACAAAGATTTCACCATAAATACAATACCAGATTCGTTACAGATGTTGATTTTACATTAAGATATTCCTTAAATATCCATAGAAGTCCTTAAATGTCCTTACCATTAACTGAAAACTGTTTTCATGAGGTAAATACAAATATTTTCTATTAAAAAATATTTTGAATTGTAACTGACTATAACAAGATAAAATAGGGCCGCCCATAGCTCAGTGGTTAAGACACAGTCTTACCAATTTGATGTTTATTGGCGGTGCCGGTTCGAATCCGGCCTGGGACGTTGACTTTTTTCATTGCGTGGCGGTCCCACAAAATGAAGAACTTTGACCCCCCCAACCATGGTTAGGCAGTATAGGACTCCAATGGGAGTCTTGGCCGGAAAAAAAAAAAAAAATATATATTAAACAGGAACTTCTGAGGGGCTAAAATAGTCAGATTATATGAAACCTACAAAATCTATATAGGGCTCCAACTTAAGGTTAATTCGAAATCCATTTCATTGCGATTGATTTTAATTCTGAGAGAAAATCATTTGAGATTATATGAACCGCTAAAAGAAAAAGTCAAGTAAGTCGAAACTGGAGTTACGAAACAATGAAAAGTTTAAGGAGAATTTCATCTAGTTTTCAGTAAAGAAAAACACGTTTTTCTATAAAAAATAGTTAAAAACAAATCCAAATACTTTCCAAAGTTATACCCCATTTCGCGAAGCTATTTTGATTACGAAGATTGAGCATAGTTCGAGAATGGGCATTATCCTTTCTGGACTCAGCCCTAATGAAACCCTGTAAAGTGGGATGAAACGTCGGTTATTAATAAATATTTTAGCCACTTTTATATCTTTCTTGACCGTCACTAGGACCATGTTCCTAAAATTATTACATACGGTAAACTATCAACCTCGATCCTAGTTTTTCAAAATCGACGCGTTCAATAATCGTTTGCTCATCACCAACAATATATTAAAATTAAAAAAAGATGTATTCGACAAATAACAACTCATCCCTTTTAATATTGGCTATTAGACTGATCTGTATGCTGTGTATTAGCAAATCAACACAGGTGAGCATCTACTCGCAATTTTTCTTTAGTTCTTCATTTTATTCATTAACACTGCATAATAATAATTTGTTTGAGTGTCTTTAGAAATGGCAGGTCACACAGTTCAAATTTGAGATCAAAAATGTAGGAAAAATAAGAGAATCTTAGATAAGATGTATTGGAAATTCTTGTGAGAATGGCCAATATGATAATGCAAACATATATTTTGGAAAATTTATTTCTAATTGTTTCAGAGGGTTTGAATTATGTCGAATGTAAGATTTTTTTTCTTTTTTTAATAATTTAAATAAATAATTGGAGGAAGACAGTCCGGGGTGGCGTTTCATAAAGGTATCAAAATAGTAAAAGAAAACTATTTATTGAATGTAGAAAGAATAACTGACCAAATCGTCAGACCTGACGGAGCCCTCCAAAGAGGATCGAAACGTTGTTTAACTATAAATAGTTTTCTTTTATTATTTTGATACATTTATTGACAGCCAACCGGACTATCTTCCTCCAATCTACTTCATACGGTCGATTATCTTCTTCTAATTTAAATAAATAATATTTAATATATAGACAAAACTATTTGTAACAGTTATTCTCATAATTATGTAATACCATAAATATCAGTTTCCATATATATGATTAGAAATATAACATACAACTTCTTTATTTTATCTGGTCAAAGTTTTTTTATTGGTAATAAAAACATTTAGAACAATAAACGTGTGGGAGGACCTAAGATAATTTATCTCATTAAGTACAACGTGACTAAATCTTATTATTTTAATAAGAACCATTAAACAGAAGCTTCAAGAATATTGAAATAATAATTATGTAACATTAAGTCAGGGCGGATCTCTTAATGGGGCAGCTAACTCCGCTTATTAAATTTTAGGGCCCTTTCGGAAAAAATATCGTTTTAAACTATTTCGTTTACTTTATATAAAATGTTAGAACTCTTTCGGCCATTTTCAAAATATTTAGACGAAGATGTTTCCAGTCATTGAGACCCTTATTTATTCAGAGCTCTACGCGACCGCCCCTGACATTAAGGAAATCTGACAGACTGAGGAAGCAGTGAATGGACGAGACATGAATGGAGCTACAACCGGTCCAACAACCCGGGCCGCGAATTACAGCCTTCTACCATTTGCTGGCTTCCCGATCCTTCCACTCCCATCCTCCTATTATCTTATTAAGCCATATTAAATAATTATTAATAATATTTCCCTGATTAAGGATATTTTTTTAAGGATTAATGTAGGTTTTAAATTTAAACCCATGTATCGCAGTAATATGACCTAAAAATGTACTTAAAAATTACAAAGATAAAAGAAACAGGAACGAAAGATAAAAAATAAATGGAAAAATAAAAATCTCAATATTTTTTTATTTTCCTATTACTATAAAAATTCGTATAATAAAGTTCTCAAGGTGAAAATAACGAGTATAAATTGTGATCATGCCAAGAATAAAATTATCATTTTATAAAAAGTTAACAAAAGAAAACAAAGCCGTAATACAATCGGCAAAGTTCCGGTGGTTCGACTTTTACTATTTAAATCCGATATCTCTTTTTTATCCTTTAGTCATTCATGAAATTATTTAATATTTTATATTAATCCATTATTTATTATTTATAACAATGAGCAATATTTATTGTTTTCAAATAAACAAAATTAAAGTTACTTTATAAATAGAACTTTTAAAAATTCGTCATTTAAGCCCCAGCAGACTACTTTAATGATGATAAGACCCAGTCGATCAAAGAACATTTAATTGTACATTGATATGGCGAGTTTAATCATAATTGTTAATGCCGTTTTCGAGAAAATGAAAAAAAAAACTGAATCTGGAAAGAAGTGTTCTCAAACGTTTATTTGGCGGCGAAACCCATTTGGTAGAAATAGGAAAATGGCGGAACTATTTTGGTAGAAGTAAGAAAATGGCGGAACCCTTTGGGTAAAGTAACAAAATGGCGAAACCCCTACATCATCATTTAACATAAATAAAGCAATTCGTCTTTTAATCAGAAGCTACGAAAGACTAGGATAAACTGGACAGAGCACATTTGCAAAATTTGAAACGGTTTGGTCCAAAACAGTGTTAAATTGACGTGGAATTTCCGATTCTCAAATTATTTTGTGGGACTACTGCTCTAGAATGACAGTTCTAGGCAGTTGGTTTTATCCAAATAGTTGCTGTACATACCGGGCATATAAATATGTAATTTCAGTTACTTTTATGCCTTTTGTTTTTTTAGCTAAACTGGTATTTTTTTTCTTTTAAGCCTTATAGATCTATAGGGTTTGATATATGGTGGTTAGATAACAATAATGATGAGTGAAATTGGCTGTGCTTTATTTCAAATGTATTGTAAGAGAGGAATAGTTAAACTGATAATTTTTTATTTATTTATTTTTTTCCTACCTCCTAATTCAATTTATTACGCTAATATATACAGTATAAAGTATACATAGATATTTACAGTGCCTTTCCTTTGTCATATGGCGTTATAAGGGATTGGGCTGTTGGGCTAGGGAAGGCGAGGGTTACAATATTGGCCCAGGAGCCGCTGGCCGGGGGGTACAAACAACCCCTAAAGATAGCCGATTGTTCAAAGCCATAGACCTCTGGCAACAAATGGACTGAAAAAACACACAGGCAATTTCGCCAAACTTCGTTATTTGGACTCAACGGGCCTAAAAACGTATAATTCCGCCGAAAACTCGTATTCGAAATCTCTTATATTCTATATCCATACTTTTATGTATTCCACATCAATATTCCTTACATAGATAAGTGAAAGCAGGAGCCAAATAAAGAGTTGATAAATACATGAGGCCTGATTCTAGATATGTTGTTTGGATTTGGAAACTTTTAGAAACAAATGTTTTTAATGAGAAGTAGAAAAATATATAATCATATTTAAGCCCGATTAACTGCTTTCCTAAGAACAGTGACAGATTGCAATATTTCCAAGAAATAAATTTTAAAAAATCAAATCAATAATTAGTACTTTAAATTTAACTTTTACAACAGCCCGATATGCAAGAAAGGGGCAGGTAGATGGAGTCTACAAATAGAAATTAGAAAAAAAAAATAACAGATATAAAAATGAAGACAAATCCCCTAAAGTAAAAATTTAAAACTAATAATAATCAATATAGGAATAGATAATGGACGGATGTTCGAAACGTCATCCAAAAGAAATAAAGAGGTAAGGAGTTTTTTCCTTAAAAAGAAAACAAAAAGTGTAGAATATTTAGGATCTCAGGAAGCACAATAAATTATGAAAGTCAAATAAATTAGTATTTAAAATTTTACTTTTATAAATAATATCCCCTGTATCCCCTGTCAACCTAACGAACAACCAACACCCATTTTAACAAATTATAGAACCGTTCATTTAATTGCACTACTCGTAGATCAAATTGTATAACTGTAATTTACATGTATTATGTATTATCTTTTTCATTACAGTGTAAGCAGGATAAAAAAATTAATTTAAAGTCATTATTCCAGAATTTTAATTTATACTTCAATTTAGTGTCTCTTCAAACACAATGTTCGTAATAACATGTTTCTCTAAATTGCACTGAATTGTTATTCCGTATTTGTTCCTGCATCTTGATGTTTCCTTTCATGTTACACATAAATTGACTTTTTCAAAACTCTGCCCTTGATTTATTTATAGTCATAGCAAATGTCAATCTTACAGCGAATAGCGTTTCAGAACGAATCCAAGTCCCCTCGAGTGTCCACTGTGATCCTTGGAATGCAAACAATTTATCTTTTTTTATCTCCTGATAAGTTCTCACACCGCAGTATATTCTTCTGAATATTTCTCACTACCAATCTTATGCCATTACACAGCACATCAGTAATTCACAGGTTTCCTAACACCATAACAATACAATCTATTTTCAAGTTCAATCTAGCGTGTAGCATTCGCGATGGTGTTAATGATGATTAATATTCACCCGGATGTTTTAGCATAACATTCTTTAGATTATCTTTTTCTTTCTTAACGACGACTAAATTTAACTAACTTTTTAATGTTTAAACAAAACTTTTTACTACCAATTTTTATTCCAATTTATATGTAAAATAAAATATTCCACGATGATCACTAAAAACTTGTTTATATAATACAAAGAAATATAAATTTATGTTTTTATTCCCAGTATTCGTGTATTTCTTTAATTTAAATTTATATCACTAATGACAGGAATATGGATAGCACTGGAATTTTGCACGATAATAAAGCTTCCCCTTAATATATATTCCATGTATAGGTAAGTGAAGGTTGAAACTGAACCGAGAGGTAAACGTTGTGGGATGATTGCGTCTATGTTGATCTTGTGGATTAGGGTTTGGACGGTCGTGACTAAACAGATTTAGTGATCAGCGATTGATGGTATCGGGATCATTATCATTATTACTAAGCGACATTAGAAATACATAAATAAAACAAATAACTTTAGCATTTGGGAAAGTAAGATCAAAATAATATGAAAAATAAGATATGCGCTCTTATTATAAAAGCTACAAACTTAACTCTACGGATAGGAGGTCAGAGAATGTTATATTGTAAGGTAATAATTATGTGACGTACAATGTAAGTTTTTTCTATTTTAAGTTAATTTATCCCGAACCAGATATCACTCCTTCCATTATTAACTCCCTAACCACTCAAACCACCTAGTTTCTAACCTTGTATCCTCTCCCATTCCTGAAAATCCTCCGAGGCGCCTGAAAAGAAGATGGCCACGAGACCAGCTAATGTAAAATGTCATTAGAGTGCTACCAATGGGTAACACTATAACACGCCTGTAACACTCCATTTTAACTAAGATCATATTTACTAAATGTATTATGTAATATACAGTTGTAAATTTCAATAAAGATAATTAAAAAAAAGTTAATTTATTTCTCAGACATATTGTCTTTAATTTAAATTTATACTAATCAAAATAATAATAAATTTTCATAATTAAAATAAGAAACTTTATTATCAAAATTTAACTCGATGCAAATACTCTCAAATATTAAAAAATAAATATGTCATTAATTTTGTTTATAAGAACAATTTGGGAGGAATATTAGGAAATCTTTAAAATATATGGAAACTACATATGATTCGACTCGATTTAAATCCGACTGAACTATATGGAATCTTGGAGTATTAAGTTAAAAAAATATAACAATAATATAAGTATAATATATAATCTAAAATTATTTTGTCGACAACTGGCGCACAAGTTGTTCAAATGGTCCAGTCCTGGTTTGTGGGTAAAAATAGAGTTGATATATTCTGCCCTTCCCACCTTCTATGAGCTCACTGTAGTTTTCAGGACAATAGTTGTTTTTCTGTTTTGTTTCGACTCTTCACGTGGGTTTGACATTCTCTAAAGAATTCAAATTCAATTGCATACCATGTTCAATCGATTTTGGACATAGAAGGATTTAACAAAAAAAAAACAACTATAAATAATAAATAAAAGGTCTTCCAACTAACTAAAAATGTATCTACATTTTTAAAAACACGAATGAATTCTACAGAAAAGCATCAGGTGCAGAGGGCGCATAACACAACTTTTAATTACTAAACTACTTTAAGTTAAAATTAATTTTAACCTTTTAGTGACTATATTACTAACTTCAATTTCAACTCTTTTCAGAAAAATAGTTTGTCAGTATAATCCAAAAAAGATGAACCTAATCTCTACATTGATTTACCGAGTTCAACTCATTAGATTCGTTTTTGATAAAATCATAAAAAGTTGTAAAATCGATTACATAACATGTTGCTTCTGGTTCGTCGATTTTAAAGAAAAAGATTATGTAACATCCTAGGTAAAGACCAGCTGTAAATATGTTTCTTACGACTTTTCCTATTTGAGCTAGGCTGTTCAGACCATTTTGTGATATACACTTTCTTAATGCATGTAATATATCATATTCGATGAGTTTTTGTTGCATACAAAACCGGACTTTGATCATAACATAGAATGTGTTATCTATTAAAAATCCCAGATTGAAAAAGAAATTAAATTTAATTAAATAGATATTCTGGGCAGTTGCCGGCTCATAAATATACAGGTAAAGTATATTAATATACACTTATATTAATAGTATAGATAAATATAACAGTGTAAAGATGAAAGTGTTCCGAATATCAAAATACAGAATGCCTCCTCAATTTTTCCATATTGGAGATCTGTTTTCCGCCCCCAAAATTTGATCAGCCAATGAAATGGCTGGAAAGAAAGTAGAGGAAAGAAAATAATTCTATCAAGGAAAAAACGAAAGGAGGTCATGCTGGAGACACAGACGGCAGAGGATAGACCCAGAACAGCTGGACCAAGGATAAGATCAAGAAAGGTAGAACAGAGGCGAAGTCCGAGCGATAGAACATGACAGGGTACAGATGATAGAGAAGAGGCTACGCCAGAGAAGGATTCACTTAAGATAAGTAATAGTCCTAAATGTAATTTTGAATGGCAACACAAATTAAATCATAGAAAAGTCTGATAATTAACTAACTAGAGCCCAATATTTTCAATTAAATATCAAGAATAGATCCATATTAATTCTGAATCAATATCTTTTGACCATAAGGAACCGATAAAAATATATAATAGAATTAAAAATAGAGATACATAAATACATTATAAATATTGTTTCTGAAACTCCAATTCCATATTAATTAAAATTTTCGTAATAGCAATTCAACAGAAACATCCATGATCCCAAGAAGTATTAAGAACATTATTATGATGTCAATAAATAAGAAGCTACGTACTAAAGAGGGATAGAGAGCAAGTTCATTAAGATAGCGGAACTATCAAAGAGGATGAATCAGCCATTGAGTATTATCATCTAGGGAATCAATTGGCAGAGTCACGAATCTATTGAATCAGCACCAGTAGCTAATAACCTCTACAGCAATATATATTATACCCACGACATCAAAATATTAATGACTCAATAATTCCTTAAAACTAATATTTGAATCATAAACCATACTAACAATATTTCGTTAAATCTTCTTATATTTTTTTTATTTCTACCAAATGAAGTCAATATTAAAATTTTCTTCCAGAAAATTGAACTCTCCAACATCAAAGGTAAACGGGAGAAGGTGAGGGATCATCTTATACCCTAGAACTCTAAGAACACTGTTTCGAGGTTTCGGAGATGTCTTATACATAAACATTCGAGCAAGTTGTACATAGTTACAACAGATGATACCCAGTTCAGTTCCCCCCCCCCCGTCAGTTCGTCTGTACTGTTCGTATTGTAGTGCGTCATACAGAGGCTCTGTCAAGACATTCGTTTGTCTTATTTTTTGTTGGTCGACATCGATTTATCGAAGTCGACCCCCCACCTCACTCACTTTTACAGGTCCTGCAGCGGAAGAAGATACACCGTGTGAACAGAGCTCTCTGTCCTCGTTACGGTCCGTATCACAGTACCTCAGGCCCGGGCCTGCCTTGCCCTGGCAGGACACCAAACCCCTACTGATTCCCACCACGTCGATATGGCGGTAGCAGGAAGCAGCTGCCAGGAGATGTACTCCCCTCAGTCACCAGACCCGGAACCAGTCTTCATGGAAGTTATCTCGCAAAATGAAACTCCCGAAATGTCCAGAGGAGCCAAGAGAGCGGCGGAGTGGGAGAAACCAAAACCCAAACACGTGGCGAAGGCCCAAACCCTCGTGCGAGCTCGAGCAGAAACAGAAAAGCGCGCAACAAAAGTAAGTAATACTTATGACCCCCTGAGACTACTTCAAGAGCAGCAGTCCTCACAGCAGCAGCAACCTACACCGCAGCAGCAACCTACACAACAGCAGCAACCTACAGTACAGCCAACCCAGGCGAGGCGCCCACCTCCCATCATCATCTCACCGCCCATCGCCCAGCAGGCGGTCAAAGACATACTAGCAGTCATCGAAATTACTCGTTTCGAAACGAATAATTCGAGCGCACAGACCCGGCTCTATCTCACAACAACTGAAGACCACGAGAGGGCCCAGGAACTACTAAGAGATACGAACTTAGTGCAGTTCCACACGTTCGCAC
>NW_027108067.1:505723-597536 GCF_000696795.3 Halyomorpha halys | reverse complement strand
AAAAAAAAAAAAAAAACATAGTTACAAAATTATCAAAATCACTAATTATCACGAAACTATCAAAGGTAAGATTAAACTTAAAATGCCATGTTGATAATTAGAGACAAGTTTCACAAGAAATATGAATTAATAAAACCAATTAATCTTAGACAGCAAACGGCCCAGACAGGTATGCGCCGATAACACGTCAGATTAGATAAAGCCAGAGCAGTCCAACTTTCTGCCAGTTTGTAATCTTCTGGTTGCACCGAGAAAGGTATCATGTAGCCTATTCTGAATGAACTTCAATAATTGGTATATGTATCCTTCTAGTAGCAAATTTAATTTTATGGGTATTTATTATTTTAAAAAAATTAGGATCTCGAGTATTTAAATAAGCAAAGAATACCATTGAAATGGAGAACGCAGTAGTCTTGCTATGCGAAACCAACAGCTTATAAGTTATATGAGAGGTTTAGATTTATATGAGATATACAATAAGGCAAAATATTGCAATCATAAAAAATATTTTAGTTTTCGACGGAAATACACGTTTTAAGGTCCCTAAATAATAATCCAAATAACCAAGTCTCTCAATTTTCACATTTTTTAGGTATTACCGAAAACGGTTCCCTCTCAAAAATATTTCCCTAAAGAACCTTTAATTTTGTTTATATGAAATAATCATCTCTCATTATTGACCAGATCCAAACACTCCCAAATATTAAAAAATAAAAATGTCATTAATTTTGTTAATAAGTACTGTTTGGTAGAAATATTAAGGAATGTTTAAAATACATGGAAACTAAATATGCAATTACATGTGAATTGACTGGTTGATTACAAATTTAAATCCGACTGAGTTATATGAAATTTTGAAGAAAATAAAAATAATAATAATAGTAATTAATACCTTTTAAACGTACTTGGGATTAATGTCTGATTGAAATTTGGAATTCCTATTTTTTTACAACCCCAATATTTTCACTTACTGATATATTCCATAAAGTAATAAGTCAGTGAAAGTAAAAAAAAAAAGTACCTTAAATTTGTTTATTATTACAAATAAACACTCAATGCTAATAATTATAAACAATGGATTAATATAAAATATGTAAGAATCAGATTTTTTTTTCCATGGTACTTATTACATTATCTACATGAAATATATAGCAAGAGGATTGTTATCCTGAATGTAAACAAATTACAAAACGTAAAATAAACGTTCAATTTATTACATCTCAATGTGGTAAATGAATTTTGTGTGATGCAGGGACCAATTTTTTTTTTTCATGACAATTTTTCAAATCATATTGTCAAAAAGTGGTAGGGAGTTGTATTTTTTAAATTTAAACACCACATACCTCGCTGATTATAATATTTAGATTACTAGTCGCTAGTAGCCCGTGGTAAGGTTAATCAGGTAAAATATTTTCACAAGATAACCAATAAAAATATTCATTCCTAAATATAATTATAAGAATATGAGTAAAAAAGGATTACAGAATTTGATTTTAAGCAGAATCATTTACAAAACAAATCATAAAAGGGTTAAAGGGCGAGCTTGAGATAAACAACCAATTTATTTTCATTTAAATTAATGAAATAAATAATAGAATTTGTCACTGAATGCATTCTAATATGGAGATGTGAAAGATTGAAAAAAAAAAAAAGAATTGTACGCTTATTTTTTTTTTCATGTGGAAATACGATATTGACACATTCATCGTTTCTTTGTGCATTCGGTAAACTGATAACATTATCAAACTATTCTGTAATGAACGAACAAAAATAATAATGAAAAATCGCTCAATATGATGAATCGTTCTGCGCATCATTGGGATAGGTTTAGGATAACATCGACGCCAAGGCAACTTTCTTCTGAGATCAAGGACAAGGACTACCTGTTGCGTAAGCAGATCTGCTAAGTTAATTCCGGAACTTTAATAGATTGAGGAAGAGGGCAAAGTAATGAGATGATGTCATAACTGTAGCGATCAATATATAATCAAGAGGCAGTCCACTCTACTAGGTACCAACAAAGCATTACTTGGCCAATACATAACATTTCATTACAAACAGAATAAAATATTATATAGATATACTTAAGAATTTGATAATTTTTCCAAATTTACTGGTTTTATAGCAAAAACGAAATGATGGTACTTTATCGATGCCGATATCATTCTTTAGAACATACCTCCACAATGAACCCCATCTAAGCCCAAATCTTCAAGATAAGAAACAACATAATCTTAGACAATATACCTCCCCCAATGAACCTTATCTGAACCTTAATCTTCAAGGTCAGAAACAACATAATCGTTGCCAACATACCTCTCTCAATGAACCTCATCTAAACCCAAATCTTCAAGGTCAGAAACAACAAAATCTATGATTGCATGCCTTCACTAATATCCCTTTCTTTACATTTCTCCACCAATATACACCATCTTAACCCTAATCTTCAAGGTCAGACCCAACACAACCTTTTATTTCATACTTTACACAATTTACCCCATCTTAACCCAAATTTTTAAGGCCAGGCCCAACGCAACCTTTAACTACATACCTTCACCAATGCAGCACATTTTAACTCACATTTTCAAGATCAGACCGAACAAAACCTTTATCAATGCACCCACTTTAAGACTAAATTTTCAAGGTCAGAGCCAACAAAAAATCAAAGCTCAAAACAAATAATCATACTACACACCTGCCACCAATGAACTGGACTTAGCCCAAATCTGTAAGTTTAGTCCCAACACAACCTTTAACTACATACTTTCACCAATGCACCCTCTTAAAGAGCTAACAAAAGCTCAAAGCTCAATAGCCAAACTAAATATTTCCTCCTATTAACCCCACCGAAACCCAAATTTCTAATGTCAGAAGAACAAAAACTTTAACTACATACTTTCACTAATGCATCAACTTTGAGATTTTCAATTTTCAAGGTCAGAACCAACACAACCCAAACTACATACTTTCACTAATGAACCCCATCTAAACCCAGATCTTCAGGGTTGGGCACAACACAATTTTTTTATTAATGTCGTCCACTGAAATTAAATTTACTGAATGTAGAACTCAATTCAGCGTTCTATATACCCATAGATTAACATTATTGCATCATCCTTCTTCGGACCAAAAATATTCTATATCAATAAATTTAAAAGAATACTGCCTTGTTTTTAATTTTAGTAATTTTTTAAGAAATATAATATGTTTGCAATTTAATTAATATACTCGTTTAAAAACTTAGACTGGCTTTAACTAACGATGGAAGGCTGCAAACGTTTTTACGACTTCAATGGAACTTTTTTTTGGTGATCCTATTTCGAAAAATATTAGACACTTGTCCGAGAATTCTTGGCAATGCGCCCTAGGAGTCCATAAAAAAAAGTACAATTTTAGAAATAGAATTTATAGGATCGTATGGTACCTTTGCGGGGCATGTATTTAATGGTTATAATACAGTAATCGATAACAAACCAATTAACCATAACAACTACCTTGCCTTTATAACCATCTACCGCTTGCTAGATTATTTACTAAAGCGGTATTTTTGCTAATAGCTTTGATCTGTGATGGTTAATTTGGTTTATTTATATTAACCCATAAGAAATTTATATTAGCTAATACACGTTACTTAAACAATTTTATTTACAACAAATCAATATCGGCTGCATAAAAGATGTGCACCAATGGGCAATACCCGTGTATACTAGAAGTTTTTAGCATATACATGGCATACCTAATCTAGTCGAATGGTTCCAACCATGAAGATCATTCCTTAAATTAAAAAACAACACTAAGGGCAGTGAATGCTACACAGTCAGAGCAGGATAAACCTAGAAATCCTAAAACCTAAAATCAACATAGAATAGATTGGGGTAGGTCATAGTTTTAGTGGAAGTAGTTGAATCCATCCTATACAAAAATACCTAAAATGAGAGAAATTGGTAAAGTCTGTCAATATGGTTTAGAGCAGTAACTTCCAAACTTCTCGGCGCGCCGTGGTGCCGTCATAAGGGCGCCGCGAAATATTCAATTTAACAATTTCACAATTTTCTTGGAATTTCCAAGTTATGGAAAATAAAAATTATTGAAGAGTGTATCAGTGATTGTTTTCCCTTGGTGCACCACTTTGTATCTTCCAATGAAATTAATTTGTCTTGCAATATGAAACCCATTTTTTTTGATCACCTATCAGAACTTATAAAAAAGTTCGAAAAATACTTTGAAGCAGGTATAAATTTACATGGATTTGAGAATTTCCATAGAGCCAAAGCTACATCAGAATTTACTTCTTTAGGAGAGGAATCTCTTATTGTCTTGCGATAATACTTTAAATTTAAAATATAGCAGGTTATGGTACTTTCTGATTTTTGGTTATCAGTAAAAGAGGAATATGCAACGCTTAGTGGTAAAACTCTAGGAATATTAATTCCATTTGCAACATCCTATTACTGCGGTTTTTTATTAGTTTTTGGCAGTCACGGTAATAAAAAGTAAATATCATTCAAAAATTAACGTTGAACAAGAAATAAGGGTCGCCATAAAAAATTTTATTGCGAAATTAGAGAAGTTGTGAAGTGAACATCAAGCCCATCAATCCCATTAATAATTTTAATAATGTTAATCATCAATGGACGTTCAATAAAGTGTTTGTACATTTAAAATTCCTGTTTAATTAATTTTTCAACTAACCTAACTAACCTGGTGGTCGCCAAGTCTCAACATGGATATTAACAAAGCAGTTAAATTAGATATTTTATATCATCAATAGTAAGAATCTGTTTTTAATTGTTCGCTGTTACATGGGTAATCGCTTTTAAAAAGGAAAGTTTTCCAATTTTTTTAAGAAAGTAAAAAATTTAGAAAAAGATCTGATGTATTAATGGCGCCACAGAAAAATCAGATTATTTATGGAACCACAAACTTAAAAAAGAATGGGAACCTCTGGATATGAGAATGATTAATGTAAATATAAATATTAGGTCGAACGAAACATTTTTTTTCTCTATCACAAAAAAGATACATGTAACCTCCAGTAGGTCTAAGTAGTACAAGCAAATCCAAACAGCAACCTATATTTTCCAACAAAGTTGGTCAAAACCGTTACCTACCCCAAGTCCCCTGGAACCGAAACCTGTTCAACACTATTATGAGCACGGGACACTCGTTAGTTGGTCCGACTAGGACATAAGTAGCCTTAACAAACCATTTATCCCAAGCCCGATATCTGAATGTCTATCTCACGTGTTTAGTGTGCATTGGGTAATCAGTCGAATAGCATCAACTAAACCATTACGACTTGGTCTAATGAATAAATATGAGATGGTCGAGGTGCGGTCAGCAAACAAACAAAAACTTATTTTTGCTGACCGCACGCCAGACCATCCTCTCCTCGTATTAATCTACGGTAAACTATTAACACCTCATGAATTAATATATGAAATTTTTAGGGAACCCGAATGTTAGAAACCTATACAATCAGTTTCTACTTGTATATTCGTCCTTCAAGGTCAGCCGTTGATACAATCCTCCCACCTATGCCTAGGTCTATCGCCCAATGAACACTGCGGTCTTATAGAGCCAAATAACAGGCTCAAAACTTCATTTTTGATTAATTATTATTAGGAAAAGTTAAACCTATTAAAAGGAACTAGACTAAACATCAAGCCAGAGGATGTAAATAAAAGAAATAAAAGTTTCAGTAAAAATTTAACCCACTAAAGAACTGTTTCTATCTTAAGTGTGTGAATTTATCATCTAAAATGTTCTCATCAATAACACAAAGGCTCTATTTAATAAACTATTAATACGTTTTTATAAATTCATAAGGTAGCGTGGAAAATTTTTAAACATAAATATAATTAAATACATTTTTTAAACAA
Source organism: Halyomorpha halys (assembly GCF_000696795.3). NCBI lineage: Eukaryota > Metazoa > Arthropoda > Insecta > Hemiptera > Pentatomidae > Halyomorpha > Halyomorpha halys. The sequence continues at coordinate 591,654 of NW_027108067.1, read as the reverse complement.
TATTATCAACTTTGCGCATGGGTTTCATAGTTTAATATGTTTAAAAATGGAAGCTCTCATGAATATTCAACAGAAGAGAAAATTGAGAAAAACATTTTTAAAAACATAAATGTTATATTCAGAAATTTTTCCTACACATTATGAATTTATAAAAGTGCATTAATAATTTTTTAATAGGGTTTACATATTTGTTACTGATTTAGGCATTTTTAAATTAATCAAATTCTCGATTAGTTTTGATCAGAATAATGTTTGAGCGGAAATGTAACATCATATGAATTGAAAACCTAAATTCAGAAACGTCCATATGATTAGGTAAAATTTCTGAACATAAAATTTATGTTTAAAAAATATTTTTTTCATTTCGCACAAGCATTTCACAATTTTTTACTAACATTTTTAATATTCTTATTATAACACACGACTAAAAAGTTTATCAAACCCTTGCAAAAAATAGATAAAACTATATTTAAGAAATGTAATATTTATGTTTACAAAATTAGCTTCTGTAAAATGAATTTATAATAATGTATTAATAGTTACTGCTTTCCAAGTAATACCTTGTTCAAGGCCACGGCCTGGGGCGCTGACTTTTTTCATTGAGTGGCGGTCCCACAAAATGAAAAACTTGATCCCCAATCATGGTTAAGCAGTATAGAACTCCAATGGAAATCTTGGCCGGAAAAAAAAATGATTGAGTTTATTAAATATAGTAAGCTCCCACTCAACTCTTCAATTAGGGACGAGCAAGTTTATTAACTAAAGCAGTTTAACTTGAGAATTTAAAGGAAAAATTATAAGTGTGGTAGTTTGGTCGTTGAACATTATCAACCAACAGCCACGATAACAAATCTTATGCATTGACAAGGTCAAGTATATAGGTTAAGTTGTAACCTTTTTTTTACTCAACGATACACTGGCCGGTAGTAACTTAAAATCAACGATACCTTTTTTTGTTTAGTAAATCTGCCACATTGATACTGGACTAATTGGGGAAAATATTTTTGGCCGAAGGGATCGGAGTCGACGGAAAATGTGAGAGTATACATAACGATAACTTTAAACCCATCAAGTAAAATTTATTATTGCATAATATCAAGAGGCTGGAGAGGCTCCTTGTAATTTCATTGAATTTTTCACTTGGGGTATTTCGGAGCGTGGTTTTTGGAACGTATTGCTGGACTCGAATTGCCCATGAAACATCAGTATCCATATTTCTATTTTATCTAAGCTTTAAGATATTAAAGTTGAATTTAAATATTAAAGTCATTGATGTACTAAATCGAAAATAAAATAAAAAAACTGTAATATGCAATATAACCTTCTTTTGCTAATTTATGAATACACCTTTATTTAAGAAATCCTTTCTAAATATAGACATTAGATGCTGATTTAATGCAGTTAAAATATTTTTATGAGAGTAAAATTTACTTAATGATACCGATAAGCAACGATAGAATAACTATGATGATACCGTTAAACACTAGAATGATCTGTGTTAAAATGAACGATAAAGAAGTTGAATAAATGGTGCTGGTAATAATAAAACCTCATTTGACCAAAATAAATGAATTTTAATTACTAACAAAAATTCAATAAAGTGTTTACCCTTTATTGGGTAAAAATCGTGAATCTGACCAAATCACCTCCTTGCTTAACCGTCTAGTAACAGTACTTTTTTCTTACAATGTACTGCACCCATTGACCCTTCATGGAGAGTAGCAGTATAGATTTAATTTTTTAATTTCTAACAGAAAATCTTGTTTAATGTGAACTCATGCGAATTCATGTACTTTTTATTGTATTCCAAATGATTCACTCCGTGTAGTATTTTTAGCATTTGAAAACTAGATGACCGAGTTATTCCTTTATTTATGTCCCCTCCTATGCAATAGATATTCTTATCACGTTACACTAACCTTCGCCTATGTGAGGCAGTCATTTCTAAACCCGCCTCAAGTTCACCTTGAACTTGTGTCTTGGTCTAACTACTTAATGAAATATTGTAGCATTTTTTTTTTTTTAATTTTGACAGTAATTGTTTTGTTTTTTCAACTAATTATAATTTTCAAACGAATTTACGGTATAATTAAATATCTTGAATCAGATTAATGTAAAATGATAATGATTATAATAGAAATCATCAATCCATAGCACTCCATTATTCAAATTAATAAACGTTTTTTTAAATTATCTATTGATTCCTAAAATTATGTGTTTCGGCGACTATAAAACTATATGTCGAGGCGATTGACAAATTTAAACCAATTTAGTAACCACAATGGCTTAGTGTACTACAAGTTCGCTACCATTATAGCTGCCTATCTACAACATGTCCCAACTCCCATTTACGCCTCGGTCCGTACACCGATTCAGTGATGATTAACTTTTTATAAATTAGTTCATTATTAAGGCCATAAAACTTTACAAGCCGACCTCAACCGTCATATTGGCCCTATAATGAATGTTAAGAGATCAATGACAGTAATGGTATTTTTCTGAATTTAAAAAAAAATGAGTAGGGCGTTCAAGCCTACAACACAACCTTCCGGAAGACAGGGAAGGGCCCCACTCCCATATTTCAAGTGCGAATCCATTCGACCTAGCTGGGAGGAAGTTCCTGTGTTTGTCTCCACACTCCTCATCTGTCATGATAATTTATTTTTTAACAATGATGACATAATAGAAAATAATACTATCAGAATGGCGTTTAAAAATAGTGAGAATTATTTATTTACACCCGGGCGCTGAGGAGAATGGGGGATACGACGCAGAGTAGTTCGTTAAATTTTAGTAGCAATAGAATACTTTAGTCAATGTCTAAGTAAGTCGGGAAGTTGGAGTCCGTGTACCTTAGCAACCTCATGTCTGTGACGGTGTCGGTTGATTTCTATTATTTTGTTTTTATTCCCACGGAATGGAGCCTTGACCCTTCAACTGTGGTTAGAATAGGTTCGTTACCTAAATAATAAACCCTCTTATGTGAGAAAGGAACATGTCAGGGTAAGCAAAACAAAAATGGTGGGGGAATTAGTCATTGTCATCGATTTTCTAATAGGACATATCGTTAATAAATATATTATTTTTCTAGATCTTTATTATGAGAATTATTTTTAAAAATGTATTCAAAACCGAACTTAAGTGGAAACATTTGGAGTGTACTATATACAGAAAAATCACTGTAAGATTGGACAAAAATAGTTTTACAGCTTGTAGTAATGCAAACATTAACGAAACTATAAAACATGCCTCTAAGACAATTAGTTTACGTTGAGGTATGGATGTTGGAAGAGCGTCGGAGCCCAACAACAAAGAAGACTGATGAGATGGCGTTGTTTACCAACGGGGACAAACAAAGCAATAGCCCAACCAGCGGTCTACAAGGACACCAGTATCCGGTCATGGCTTTGTCTTCCGCTCCTAGCCGCAGCTGCCAATCTCCCTTATCACTTTCTCCACACGACAATGTCACGCTAGCTCAGGCAATATCATGGCACTGGGAAAAATTATAAACAAGGATTTATAACACGGTGTAACATCTACTAATGGACACTCCTCAAAAACGGAGATCCCTGGTAATGGATAATTTTATTGAGATCACGGCCAATAGGGTGCATATTTAAGGCACTTGAACCTCTCTTTTTCGCAACTTCTCCACTCTGGACACCGACACCAATTTTATTCCCAATCAGTATTTTCACTCCTTTATCATGGGCAAAGTAAAAAAAAAAAAAATCGAAAACTAAATTGTATGAATGACTTATTTTAGGAAAAAGTTACATAAATCAGGTTTTAGCCGCCCATATTAGAGAGCATAAACGAAAATTTATATTATAAAAAAATAATGCATAAAGTATTTTATATTAGTTATTTAAGAACCTTTTCATTTTCATTTCAAATTAGAAAAAAAATAATATGATTGAACATGATTGCGACGAGTTTTTTTTTCTTCGGAAGTATCAAGTAATTCTTTTTCTTCGGTCCGGTCAAAAAGTAACAAAAAATAGTTTTCAAATATTTCTTTGCCGAAGTATCGCGCCAATTTACAACGGCTAAAAAAACAAAAAAACAATTGCAGGTTGTAAGTTGCAAAGGCAGAGTGGGGCGAAATGTCATCAAATGACGACCATCTCTTTCATATTCAGTTACGGTCAATCATTTTCGATGTAATATAGTAAATATTTATACCAGTTCGTTTAAGTGTTCTTTTTATATTAAACTCTCTTAACGGAAACTTCTGCATAATTTTCCACGTGTGCCCGTTACATAGACGTTTCATCGTAGTAGGTTACAGTAGGGAGTCCCGATATTAATCAACCTCTCCTTGATCGTTTTAATTATTTTTTTAACCACTTCTGAACATGAAATTTTTGAAATCCAGCCTTATTTCATATATAAGTGTAATAGCTATTAATAATTTCAGCTTCATGGGCAGTGTTGTTTTTGAGATACACAGATCACAGATAAAAGAATATGAGAGAGTTGTATCGTTTCTTTTATATGTTTCAGAAAACGTACATGTTTCGAGTTATTTGGAAAACGTTATTTTTAACTCAAGAAATAATTTTTTAAAACATGTTAAAAGTTCCTTTTTTTTTTTTAAACCATATTGCACATTTACAACATAAGGAGAACCGCCATTAATTAATTCAGCTTCATAGTCATTGTCGTTCTTGAGATACAGTTTTATCAATAAGCGAATGAGTGAGTGGTATTTGTCCTTTTATATGTTAAGAAAACATAAAATAGGTTTCCACCATTGCCGATACAGGTACAGTTTAGATGATTTTTTTAGGTTCTAAAAATATTTTTTAAAAGACCACTTCCAAAAAATGTAGTTCCAATTTTTTTTAACCCACCCTTATTGCACGTATATAGCACAAGGATAACTATTATTAACAATTTCAGTTTCAGAGGTATTGTCGTTTATGAGTTTACGGTACCTATTCTATTTAAGATAAAGATAATACGGGTTTTAATTAAGATTATGATTGTTTTGTTTAGAAGAAAATTAAACTACATTTTAAATGAGTACTTATAAAGCTACAGGAGATGTGTATTTGTCGAGTTATTCCAAAAAGTAAACGATTTCTTCTACCAAATATTGTCCACATAGATCTGCCCAATGATGTCCGTCCGAACCCAAACCAAGCAGATCAGTCTTCACAAGATACTCCAATCTATGCTTTGGTCTACCCCTCTTACGTTTACCAGTGGGTTAAATTAAATTTTAATTAACAATAGAATTTTATTTTTTAACCATCATTTTTTTATACCAGAAAGTATCCGATTTATTTGTTCAATCAAACTCATTACACATATAAAGCATAAGAATAATCTCCAATAATAATTTAAACTTTATGGGCACTTTCGTTTTTGAGATAGTGATCAATAAGTGGTTACAAAAATGTATAAACCGGTTTTATTATATAGATTGACAATGAAACTGACTCCCCTTTCCCCCAAAAAACCAGTTTTCTTTGTTGATGCAAAATTGAAATATTCGTTTTTAATCCCTGAAAGAGATTCAATAGCCTTAGTTCTCACCACAGAAGTTACATAATGCAGAACCATGAAATTTAATTAAAACTCATTACATTCACCTATTTTTTTCTTTTTGTTATCAAGGTACCTTTGGATTATTATTATTTTAAACCATTAAAAATATTATGTTATTAAATCGAATGACTGTTCCATAAATTCAAAAACACATTAAGAACACTAATGTAAGTTCAAAACACCTACCAACAACAGATACTTAAAAAGAAAAATTATAAAAATATTTTTATTGTTTCCTACATACTATATTAAAAGTAATAAACTAATACTACCAATGGCAATTTTATTTTGAAAGGCAATTTAAAATCATATGATTTTCATTTCTTGAGATGATTATAAACCTTAGGATTTTCATGACTTTTACTAAAATTATAATAGATATTGTGAAAATCATACATAAAATTACAAATACAATGTTTTCCTCATAAAAAATCAAATTACTTTTGATTAAAATAACAAAATTGCTGATTAAGCAACAAAATGCAATGAAATTATTATTTTTTGTTGTTCTATAATTCATTTCCAAGAATAAACATCCAGAGCAAACAAATTTTAAAAAATAGTTCTTTTAAAACTAACCTCTATCACCCAGTCATTAAAATATACATTAACCATGAACTAATGACAGGTAAAACAGAAATTTAGTAACAAATTACATATTCCCCTAAGCTTACAATTTTCCTAAATAATTAAAATAATAATAATCACTAAAATTGGAATATACAACCGACACAGAAGAAGCATTCACTTTTTGAATTATAAAAAAAAAAAATGGTACTGTAACGTGGAATACTTAATCGATAAAGAAAATAACAGAATTTGAAGAATGTTTGCATCGAACATTAAATTTTAAAATTAAAGCAGTAAAATATTCAAGCGCAAAAGCATTATGTCTATATTTATTGTTTTGAGCAATGAATAATTCCTGAAAATAAAATATTTAAATTTACGGTGTTTCGCATTAAAATTTAACAGGATTCTGATATAGGTATTAGCATTTTATGTTATGGAGGAATGTGCTACAAATTCTACAAACGGATAAGGATACCAAGCCAAACAAGAAAACAAAGTTGTTTTAGATTCTAAAACATGAACATGAAAAACATTTATAGTAAACCAGTCAAATTTTGATAATATAAAGTGCTATTTTCTGTGTCAGTCTACAACACTTAAAAAAGGGTAGAGTAAAAAATAAATAAAAATAAAAACACAGTAATTATTTTTTAGATATTTATTTATCTATACCACAATGGTCAAATAGACAATTTTATAACTTTTAGATTTCATGTACAAAACAACTTTTAATACAACATTAAAGATTTAGTAAGGTTAATTTTTCTTGAGAGTTGGCGACATCCTTGTTCTTCTTCGAGCAAACCTGTTCTTTTTTTTCAATTTATTAATTTTTTTTGTAGGGTATATCATGCATTACAATGCAAACAACAATCAGCAAACAACTTTTTAGATACAATTGTTAGGAATTTTGAAATACTTACAGCAAAATATTACATCATGCATACATAATGTAGAAACAACAAAAATTTAACTATAGAATTATAAGCACACTCATCCATAACATTATATTCACCAGGATTATCAATTGCCAAAACTCTCTCAAGGGATAGAGTTGTTTTTATCTTTGAGATATTAAATAACATAAAACTTGTAAAATAATGTGAACAACGATGAAGAACCTGAGAAATAAAAAAGTAATATATGCATATAAAAATGGATATATGCTATAGTATTGTTTACTTACTGAGTACTCATTACACATGACATAAAAACTTCAGACAAATCTGACATGTCTGCATTAAAGTTAATTTAAAAATTGATCCTACTTAAAGGCAGATTTAATTTTCTGTGACAAATACCATATATACACACATAATGAAGGCAGTTTAATCATTTGATTTAGACAAAAACTTTTTTTGGCAATTGATTAAAATTACATAAAAAATACTTCAACTGGACAGATAAGATATTTATGTACACCATTTAAACTACAATTATAATAACTTAAGTATAACATCAATCTTAAATAACAATATAATTTAAATCTTATTTAACATGTCTTTTTACCTGGATTAATCATAATGAAGACAGTTGCAAATAACACAACCCTGAAGGGGTATGAAAAAAAGTTTCCCTAGTAATAAAACCTCTTCATAACCTGCTAAATGAACAAATGAATTTATCCAGTCCACAGCATGTCTCTACAAAGCATCTTTTCCAAAAAGAAGACTAAACTCAAACTAGATAGTTGCATGTCAGTAGGCACACCGCTATAATCGAAAAGAGATAAAAAAAAAACGGTACAATTCGAAGGATGAAATCGCGAAACAATACTGAGCTCTATACGGAGGTTTTGCTAGGAGCGACTCCTCTTGTAGAGGGCAGCACATGGCAGGCACGACCAACACTTGATCCCACTTGGGGATATTTTGAAATACCTTCCAAAATTAGCATTGACTTTGACTTTTCATTCAGCGAGCATTTTAAATTTTTGGATCCACCATCACGGAAATCAGATTATTACAAAATAAAAAACTTCTAGGAATATCGCAATATCAAAGTAAATTCTATGAAAGAGGGGGGACTCATTTACTGGTCTATGCAACGTCGTAGTAGTTCAGGTAGGATAGCGTAAAAACTATCTGCTAAGATCGCAATGGTGAAAAAAAGATTTTTTGTTTTTTCAAAACGAATTGAAATAGTCCTTGAGAGATTTTTAAAAACTCTGTTTGCAAAAATTGTTCTATAACCCTATTATAATGTATTTATATAATTATAATTATAATTCATTAATACAGCGAAAAATAATTATTTTAATGCCAATATTCTGTACTTTTATTTTATTTTTTTGGACTCCTCAGGATGTAACAAATTTATCTGCTAAATAATTCTGAAGTGTATATAAGAAGAGAAATAATTATGATTTTTATAACCAACTAATCTTAATAATTTAGCTCTTTGAGTATCATGTGTTCATAGAAAGCTAGTATCTACAAAGGTACCTTAAAACGATTGCCAAACTTAAGGAAATTCGCACATTCACAAACGTGAAGATGTGTTATTTGTATTGACTGATAGAAATTTATTATAATCTTGTAACGGTTTGATACCTTACAATGCTCTTAGGCAATAAAAGTATATTTGTTTTTATTATTATTGAGTGCATATATATTTTTTTTGAATTATGTATTTGTATTTGTTTTGAAATAATAAAATCGATAGGAAGGTGAGATGAAAAAAAAAAAGCAAAGGCGGAAATCAAAGGACACTTGTGCTGCATCCACACGTTTGTGTTCAGTTAGCCTTTTTGCTAACAGACAAATATTTGAGTTCTCTTTTTCTTAATTAATTACAGAATTTCCCCAATATTCAGATTCAATAACTCCATATTGAACATTTTAAAATTCTATCAATCCGGTGTAAATACTTTGTTTTATATATTATCAATTAACTTAACAGTTTATTTTTATTTAACACAACACAAATATAAGTTTATAAAGGCATTATATGAGGCGTGCACCCTCAAAATCAGCTCTATCCAAATCTATAAAACGTTTCAGAAGAGCTCATTACTTCATGTTCCCTGGGTAGGAGATGGTTCTGCTTCTTACCGCTTGGCAGTATGATGTAGTGTATCGACAACATGCGGAGAATAGAAAAAAATGTGGATGGATCTGATTTTGACACTACATACCTCATTGGATAATGAAATTAACAAGTATTTGATAAAAAATCCAGAATGAAAGTTTGATTTATAAGTTATGAAGTATCATCAAGTATCATCAAGTGTAGATGATAGACAACTTAGTTTGCTGATATTTATATTCCGTTTCATTTAGCCAATCTTTAATTTGTTCCGTTATACAATGAAAATCGAGTAAATCAAATGATATAGGCGAAAAAGTCAAAAGAATAAAACAAGCCTGTGGATACCGACTTTTGTTTCTTTCTTAGTTTAGCAACTAACTTGAATGTGCAGTAAGTCCCAAACGTGTGGAACCTTTTTAATACCCCAATGTGCATTTTTACTAACGTTCAGAAGATTAGATTCGTTATTCCTATTTTCGAAACTGGTGATAGATCTCAGAAGTTAGAAATATAATAAACCAATTATTTAAGTCACCTGTTTTGTCTAATTATATCCAAACTTTTCCGATGTTTTGTGTGCCTGAATAACATGGTTTTATGAAAAATAAATCAGTAGTTACTAATTAACATATTTATCAAACTTTTATTTTTGTTTATTGCTTTGGATAGCAATTATTAAGTTGATTCAGTACTAACTGTTATTTATTAATGATATTTATATGAGATACACAAGCGTGTATTATTCCTTTTATTTGCTGATGTCCTCACTATTTTTAAAATTATTAATTCTCTTTCTACTGCCTTAATTATACAAGATGATCTCAACTCCTTACATAAATGGTGTGTAGATAATGATCTCGAAATAAATATCTCTAAATGCGTTGGTGTTTTTATAATTACCCCCATATGCCGAAAATATGAATATTTAGCATATGGGGATAATAGTATACCATTCGATTTGTTTTTGGATAGACAATAACAAAAATATTTTGTCAATTGAATTAAATTAATTGAAATGCTACGATCACAAAAATCCAAAATCGCTTTCTGTATAGTATGTCAACAAAATAATAGTATTAAAATAATTTAACCCGAATAGACTAAAAAAGTGAAATAAAATATTTTTTTATGGAGAAATAAAGTTGATATTAGTTTTTCGGGTCACAAAAAACCCTTAAAACCAAACTCAGGAGGGTTTAGGAACGTCTCTAAGGAGTTATGAGTTTATTTCGCGAACAAGAGAACATCGGCAGAAAAAAAAGTAACCTCCTAAAATCAAGCCCAAAAATTTTTGATTTGTAGAAAATTCGTAGGTTTTAAAAAAAATGCTAAGAATGAATCTGACTTGATTTTTTTTAAACAAATTTTTTTTTGGTCTACTTCACTGAAAGCTAATTTCGATTTTTGTATACACTTCAGCTCATTTAATACAATCAACAATATTTTATTCTTATTCAACAAAAATAAAAAATCGATTGGTATGTAACAATCATAAAATACATGTAGAGCGAAGGCGGCATACAATAACAAAATATTTTTTAAATTATGTATTTTTTTTCTTGGTTCCTAAGGCGCATTGGCAAGAACCTTTGGACACGTGTTTCAACATAGAATCATCAAAAAAAGTTTCATAGAAATCGATTATCGGCCTGGAATTTAGGCATAAACGTCAGAACTCAATAAAAAAAGTTTTCATTATGTTAATAATAGTTTTGAATAATTTTTATAATAGTTACAAAATACAATTATGCGTATCTGATTGTACAAGAGCTTAAGAGGAGATAAACGGTAGTTATTTCACCCCAATTTTTCCTTAGTTTTATGCATAATTGCTAGTCAAAATTGATGAGTAAGGGAAATAAAAAATTTCGATGGTTTAAAATATTTAAAAAAAAAAATTTTCATACGGAGGTCTATACCTTTAAAACTACCAACAACACTAGAAAATCTAAGGGGACATCATTTATAGTAAAGAGTAAATTTGCTAAAATATGAGCTCTAATGGAGGCTATTTACGTTTAATAGTTCCCGAGATATAGTTTTTTAAAAAGGCAACATTTCATAAAAAATATTCTGAAAAATTAGAAGTTGGCGAATTTATTTCGACAAATCTATTTCTCAAAAACCATTGAACGTACATATTAGCCTAGTCTATTAGCACTCAAATAAAAGTTAGTTTAATCTACTATAATATAGTTTATCCTCGCAGGAATAATAGTTTTTATGATATTTGCTATAATCAATTGATTTATAGTTTGGACAAAACTTCAAGTGCAAAATTATAAAAAATTATAAATCTTAATATGCGAATATCATAAAAAATTCAACCCTACGAAGATACGAGTCATGAACTATTTTATAGTAAGTTAAAGTACCTTTATTTTGAGTGTTGGAAGATACATGCATATCTTTTGGTTCCTGAGATATATTTTTGCAAATATCAAACATTTTATCCGAAAAACTAGAAATTAACATTTTGTGAATTTATTTTGTTAAATATCATATAATCTACTACTCCTACGAAGATACACATTATTATCTACCTTATAGTACATTTAACTAGCTATACTTTGAGTGCTGGCAGACATCTGTATGTCTTATGGTTTCTGATATATATACATTTCTCAAAATGCATTCTCTAACTTCTGATTTTTCAGAGCATTTTTAATGAAATGATGCTTTTAAAAAACTATAGCTCGGGAACTATTGTACGGAAATAGTTCTATTAGGGATCATATTTTAGCATATTTACTCTACTTCGAATGTTGTTTTCTAGTTTGGTAGTCATAATGTATAACTAATAATATGTAATAATGATATAGAGCTTCGAATCGAAAGTTAATTTTTTTAACGCTTAGAAACATCCGCCTGTTTTTATTCTCCCTATCTACACTTGGCAGACTCATCAATTTATACTATTAATTATTTATAGTTTTCATTAAACTAATAAAAAATTAGGGTGAAATAAATGTGGTTTTTTGTCCCTGGCTCTTGTACTATAAAGGTTTCCAAAGATTTTGCGGCTTAATTTGACTTCTAACCTGACTGAAGAGTATTTTCAATGCCCGTCACGCAACTTTTATTGCTGATACATATTAAAGTTTAAACTGAAAATTAATTCACCAGTAATTAATGTTAATAAATAACATTGATATATTAAAAAAAATTAATCGCTAAATGAGATGATAAAGATACCTTGCATCACTGAAAGGTTTCTGTCTCAGTTGCGTGCAATCGTTTTTCCTTGTCACAAAACGGTATTAATTGCATTGTTGCACGTCTTGATTCTTAGCATAAATTTAACTATAACATGCAATAATGTCTTCTTCTGATTTCTACGTGACATGTTGCCAAAACCGGGAGACATTACGAAGTTATAAACTATATTTTTTGATAAGTAATGAATCTATAATGACTGTGTGGGAAGAGGTTGCATTCTAATTACAAACTGGTTTTGCAAGTGACTAATCCCAGACCTATTAAGAACCCGCCTGCAGGGGAACTCGGAGAGGTGTTGGGATACAAATTAAATTTTAAAATCCAGTCCGATGCGCGCATCACACCACTTTCACTAACCATCGAACATTCGTCCTTTCCAACGTTTTGTGTAGATTGGTAGCCTCGTGTTCAAGTTATAGTACCACAAGTATTTTTGTGGTTTTTGATTTTAAAAAATCCATAATTTACTTGATGTGTATATATGTATACAGTTGTAAATATCAATAAATAAATTATTTTAAAAAATCCATAGACCAGGAAAAGTGAAAATTATGAATGAAATTTTTTTATTTTCCTGCTGCTATAAAAATTCGTACTTTATGGTGTATTGAAGTGGGAATAAGGAATATAAATTTTGTTCCTGTCAAGAATACACAGTTTGACGGAAAAGATCGGATATCTCGGCTTTTTCCGTACATATCGGATGTCTCAATTTTTCCTTTTTTTCTCTAGTTATTCATAAAATTCTATAATATTTTGTATTTATGCAAGATCTATTGTTGCTAACAATGCGATATGTTTATTTTTTTTTCAAATAAAAAAAATTAAAGGTACTTTACAAGTAGAATTTTTTTAAATTTGGCATTTAATCCCTGCCAGTCTATTCCAATGAGGATAAATCCTCATTAATTGGTACACATTAATGTACATTGGTACACGCCACGTATAGTAAAAATCCTTGGAGTCGTTTTTCAGAAAATAAAAAAATGTGAAAAATAGATTCTATAAAGTGGCCCTTCCGGTCAGTCGATTTTAGAGAAAAAGTTACTGTTACATCCCAGGTATATACTCGTCTTCAATATGTAATTTCACAAATTAAATATATTTTTTAATTATATTAATTAATTTATTAATATAATATAATTCGTACCGCTTTTCGTTTTTGAGGTAGGCCTACCACACACAGACCATTTTGCGACACTAGGCTAATTGCACTCAGGAGATAATAAAACATGTATTTCCACCGAATTGAAACTAAATTAAGGTAAGGCCCCAATGACTGTTACTTAATTAATTAATATATTCTTATTTATATGTTGTTTTTTGTTTCTATATTTTATTTTTTCACATATTTATTCACCTATACATGCCTTTATAAGTGTATATATATTATATACATCTGTACAATTGAAGGATTTGAACATTTATCTATTTACCAACTTTTTTATGTAATAATTACATTTTTTTTTGTAAAATATGTAATTATTATATAAAAAAATTGGTAAATACATAAATGTTCAAATTCTTAAATTGTTCAGATGTATATGTAATATATATAAACTTATAAAAGCATATATAGGTGAATAAATATGTGAAAAAATAAAATAGAGAGTGGGGTATATGTATGATAAAAAAACAAGAATATATTAATTATGTGATTTTTAAAAAATGTTAAGTTATAAGCAAAATAATTAAAATTGAATGTTAATTAAATTATATTAAATGTAAATTAATGATAAAAAAGTTATTTTTATATGATAAGGTGATAACAGAGTCTTAACCTGTTGAAGGTAGGTTCTGTTTAAAGTGATAAAATATAAGTGAAAAGGATAAGTTTGTTTGTATAGAAGGATTTTTAAATTTAAAATATAAAAAAAGTTATGTAAGTAAGAAATCTATTTAAAAACAAAAATTTTATGAAGTTGTTATGATATTATTTTAATATTTAATTTATTTTAAAGATCTGACACGGGCAATTAGCCTGCAAATTGAGATTAAAAAAACAATGACATTATTATTGAAGGTATGACGGTAAGATAAGGAAAAAGTGTAATTGTTATAAAAACAAAATTTTTTTAATAGGTTGTCTCCTTGAGAATGGCCTGAGGGCCGAAACGTTGGAGAGTTATTAAAGAATAAAGGTTGAGAGTAAAATGGATCAAAATTGTATATATTGATAATAAATTTAATTTATTTATTTTTTCCCACTTTACCATGCATTGTGGACAATACAAACGTGGTAGTTTGATGTTACACACAGATGGCTAACATCAAACTGTTTCAAGTAAAAGAATTAAATTTTTTTTTACTTTCACTTACAACCTATGAATGGAATATGTAGTAAGGGTAAGTATTGCGACGGTGAAAAATTTAGAATTCGAGGTTTCGATGGAAATACATGTTATGAGGTCCCCTGAGTCCAATTAACGTAGTCTCGCAAAATAGTATGTATGTGGTAAGCCTAGCTCAAAAACGAAAAGTGGTACGAAATCGAAACTACATATTGAAGACGAGTATATACGGAAGTACCACTTCATAATATAATATTTATAGATTTCAAAATTTAGAATTCGAGGCTTCGATGAAAAAATGGAATACGTGTTACGTCATCTGAGTCCAAAAAATCTAATGTCGCAAAATGGTCTTTATGTGTTTGTGTACAGCCTAATTCAAAGACAAAAAGTAGTACGAAATTGAAATTACATATTCATATAAATGGTAGGTTATTAACTGAGAGGTGACAGCAACTTTTTTGATAAAATCGACCTAACCGAAGTGCCACTTCATAATATCAAATATTCACTTCTTTTTTTTTTCGATTACCTCCAAAACGGCTTGAGCTCAGTTAGAATTAGATGATCTTTAATATCAGACAGGACTTATTCTCATTGTTAGAGACTAACAGGACTTAAATGCTGAATTAAAAAAAAAATCTTTCTATTCTAAGTTCCCATTGTTAGTAATAATAAATAATGTACAAATACAAGATATTAAAGAATTTTATGAATAACTAAACGAAAAATAGATATATCCGATTCAAGCGGGGAAATGCCGAGACCGCACGATCTTTTCGATCGCATGACTGCTTAGTTATCTTCTGTTAACTGTTCTATGCTTGGCAGGGACAAAATTTATATTTGTTATTACCATTTCAAGAAACCCCAAAGTAAGAAATTTTATAGCATCAGAAAAATAAAAAATTGTTCTTCATAACGTCCGTCTTTAAATTTTGTTTTCGAAAATTACACAAATAACAATAACATCAACACTAACTCACTGACCTACACAAAACCTGGGGATGTAAGTTAGTAAGTGGAAGTTGTGTGACACGCTCATCACACCAGACGTTTTTTCCAATGAGCTGTGCTTATCCATTTTACGAATGTGCTTCTCCCACTTCTTTATTCTCTCGCCTATATCTTCTTCGCCTGTGGTCTTACTAGGCAGGGCCCATGGAACTTTTCTACCTGTACATGAAATCTTTGTAATATGTGTAATTCGTTCAGTGACCATTTGAGAGAAATGATTCTCTGTCAAGACATACAACCATAGACATAAAAGGCTCCTCGAAAGCCTCAATGCACCTTCATGATATATGATGTTTTATCATTATATACTCCCTCTCAAGGATCTTTATCGTATATCACTCTCAAGAATTGTCCAGAGATCGAAGATCTAGTTCGGCGTCCACTTAGTCGATCAGATTATTAAGGGCTATGACCGTAAGGATTCACTGGAATAATATTTTCAAAGGCATTTTATAATCCTCTCCTTCCTCTCTCTCAACAAACTATTTATTTGTTTAACCTTTAGTTTATTTTTTATTTACAACCCGTTTTTAAAAGTTATCGAATCTTTAATAATTTTTTGTTATTTTTTTATTGAAATTTATAACTCTATCTAATGATTATCAACAGTAAATTTGATGAAAAGTTATAATGGAGTGATCCAAGCGTGTAGAGAAACTACCCATTGTTAGCACTCTAATAACGTTTTTACATTAGAAGGTCTCATGACCATCTTCATTTCAGGCACCTCGGAGGATTGTCAGGAATGAAAGAGGAAGCTTAGAAACTAGTGGGTTTAAGTGGTTAGGGAGTTTATAATGGGAGGAATGATATCTGGTTCGGGCTAGATCGGGCTAGATAGGGAAAATTAAGGTCTTTATGTATGATTTTATTTTATTTAGTGACAAGGTAAGGAAGCATTGAGGATTTTACGAAGGACTTTCGATTGTAAGAATTGGATACGAGAGGAATTCGAAGGTTTAGTGGAGCCCCAAAGCTCAACTCTGTATGTCCAGATTGGCCTTATTACGGTCATGTTGATCAGTCTTTTGTTATGGATTGGAAGTTTAAACCATTTGCCTAGTAAGTGCTGTAATAGTCGAAATCGACGTTCAGTTTCCTGTCTTTTCAGCCTTGGGTGAGGATTCCAAGTTAGTCGTTTGTCGAGATGCAGTCCAAGGTAGCTCTGATCTGCAGGAGAGAATTTAAGAATAAGAGCGAAATTATTAAAGGAGACTGTAGGGCAGACAGTATGTTTATGACGAAGAGTAAAAGTAATTTGATGGGATTTATTTTTATCCTCCAAATTCGGCACCATTCTTCGAATCTTTAATCATAAATTTCTTATTAATATAACATAGAAATGGACAAGGAGAGGGAGGACCCCCAATACTTAATCATGATTTTTTTATTGTAAATAGACACGGAAAAGTGACTATAGTATCCCCAATACATAATCATAAATTATCTTTAGATTAAACTTAAAATAAAAACGGAAAAGGGGTTTATAGAGTCCGTAATACCGATTACAGAAAACTACAAATAGGTTTTATAACATAATCAATTAGATGGTAGGAAACAAACTTTCCTCGATAAGAGTATCTGAACCTTTTTACATATTCGGTTAAACCTCTATTGATCTAGAAACACTTGATTTTTCCTGAATGGTACTTATTCATACTGTTTTGGAGACATATTAAATTGTACCATCGCCAGGAGTTTCATAGTTGTTTTCAGTGGTGTTAATAGAGGTTCATATCTCTTCATTCAGAAGACGGTGCTCCATCCGATCATTCACGTATATCACCCCTCTCTCACCGAAAAAATTATTACTATGAAGGATAAAATCGTGATTAGGGTGAATTTTTTTCCTTAGACTTGTAAATGGTTATGATATAATAATTTTGTAGATCTTAATGATTAGTCAAAAATATATCTATATTGTAGCGACGTTTCGCTTTTTTCGTTAAAAAAAAAGGTTTTATAGAACAAAGATTTTCTTCAACTAATTATTAAAAACTACATCTAAATACTATAATTTGAGATCAATAAGTATTACAATTAAAACATTACTTACTGTTGTTTTTTACAGTATATTCAACATTACTATGATACAATTAACTCAAGGTTTGTGCTAGAATTGAAAAAGGGTGAAATGGGAGAAGGTAAATTTGGGTTTGTTTTGGTTTTTCCAACACGTAACATGTGCTCTCCCCACCCTTTATAGGCAAGCGGGAGATAAATTCAAATTTGATTAACTGAAAATCATACATCGAAAAAAAAAATTTAAGCGAAATTTAAAGAGAAATGAAGAAGCGAAACAAAATATCAGATGTACAAAATTTAAATCCATCTCACTCTAACCTAATAAACAAGATAAGAGATAATTAACAATTTAAATAATTAAGTAAACAGGCAAACTACAAAACATAAATAACAGACTGAAGCCAGCTAAAAAGATCGATTACTTATTAAAAAATCAAAACAAATCTACATTTATATTCCTCCCTCCATCTCACCCTATACAACAGATCTGGCCCAAACCTTGAGTTATGTCACAGCAATGTAGAAAAGACACTGTAATTAACAATTTTAAGTAATGTTTTGATTGTAATAGTTGTTAATCTTAAATTATACTATGTACAAGGAGTTTTTAATAATTAATTAAAGAATTTCTTTGTTCCAATAAAGTGTTTTTTTTTTCATCGAAAGGCAAACGATTAAGTTGCGAAACGTCTCCTCAATATAGTCGTATTGACTGAGCCTCAAGATCCACTAATAAATATAGATTAATGCCATAATATTTCCAGATTTGGTTCACGGCATGATTAGGAATGTTTTAATGTATAAAATATGATTCTATTAATATACAACATTCTGAAAGCAATAACTGGAGGAATCGATAAAAGATTGTTGAAGCCCTAGGAGTGCTAGGTTATACTCCGATTACATCGAGTGAGGAAATCTTTTAAAAGCAGAAGCCACTTTATTTAATTTTAGTCCACTAAGTGACTTTTTTAGAACATTTGTAGCTGTTTGTCCATGAGCTATTGCTAATAATTTCATTATATAATCTTTTTAAATATTTCAGCAATCACTGAAAGAAACCGGCGATGCTTCGCAATTGCTAGATTTAGGGATGTAGATAGATTAATTGAATAAACTGAAAGTCTGATATAAATTAATATATACAGTTATTTACACACTGGATTATTGATTTAAATAATTGATTAATGCATCTATTTAGTTTATAGCGGTAAACAACATTATATAATCAAAATATATAGTATAAAAATATAAATAACTTGAACACTACTTAAATAATCTACACGGAATTACGGAGTGGTTTAGGGCTCTATAACGTGCACAAACTGCATCTAATTAAACAAATTAAATAAATAGAATGTTTTTATTTATTTTAAATTAATATTTCGCCCTAATGACAGCATTAAATCTAAATCGTGGTAAAATAGTTAAAAAGAGCAAACATTTAGCTTTCTAAATGAGCAACAGTTGTATTAACATAGGAATTGGATAAAAATTTAACGAGTTATGAAAGAATATATGAACAATGAACATCGGTTAAAGTTAAAAAAATTCAAGTTTTTAATTTTCTTATTTTTTTTTTACCTACTTTACTGAAATCCTCATTATTTTTTTTATTTAATTAAAAATCATTTAATAGAATTAGTATTTTTTTTTCTGACTCTTCAGAAAGAGAAAAATCGATTGGCATATAATAATAGAATAACCATGAAGAAAATTTATACTTTCTGAGTTACAGGCAAAATATGCTTAGTTTTGGTAATAACTTTTTTTTTACCGGAGAAATGAGAAAAGCCGATAAGCTTCCCCAGAAAATCTGAACATTTAGCCGTAATTAAGTCCCGTCACTATGAGATGGATGGTATGGCAGCGAATATCGCACACATAAATTTAGTTTGTATATAACAGATTGCACATTTTAAATAACAAGTGGAAGACAGTTCTTATTGTTCCAAAAACTGTTATAAAGGAATATTATAAGAAATTTACTAAGAAAATTGAAGCAAATTTATACTGTACAGTACAGTCAGCCGGTTACCAAAGGTACCATTACCCCCCAAAAATATGACTAATAAAAGTTAAAAAGGTTCTGTATTTAAGTACATTAAAGTGCATTAAATAATAATTCCACCATCACACTCATACATAACCGTAACTGAGTACCAGCGAGATGGTTGAAGTGATTCAGAATCGTAGTTTCGTAAGTCAAAAAAGTCATCTTATGTAGAAAAAACGTTTAAAATTTGTATCAAACTATAACCTATAGCAATTTATAGATTTGTTTTCTTTTTCCTATAATTTCTATCTTCTACAAAATGATGAACCCGTCGTAATAGTGTCTGCGTAGATGGTTGAAGTGTTTTATTGAATCCCTTGTTGAGAATAGCAGTGTTCTAAGTCTAAAAGCCATCATATGGAGAAAAAAGCGTTTAAAAACTTTTATCAAACTATAAACTAAAACAATTGTATTTTTCTTCTTGTATTGTATATCTTAAAATAACTAAAGTTGGGAAATTAAGTCACAATTGTTAGGAAATTTTTCGTTTAGATAGTTTTCAAACACAATATGATACCTTAAAGTAAAATCTAAATGAATTTGTGAGTATAAATACTATCATTATTGATATTAATGAAAGAAAAAGTTAAATATTTCTATCTTTCAACTATTGAAAAAAATTAAATAAAATAAAAAAGGATAACTAATTCTAGACTGACCTGGGCCGGCGTGACATGGAACCTGGTCCTCCGGTGTGGCCGCTGTCTGGGGGGGCCTTCCGGTGGACCTGTCTGGAAAGTCACCTTCCGCCCAGCAGGAGGTAGACCTTCCATCTGAAACAGAATGGTAACATGATATTATGGACCTGACCGAACAAGTTGTAGTAGATAACATATATATACATTTAGAAATATTCTAAAAAAGAT
This sequence comes from Halyomorpha halys, assembly GCF_000696795.3. NCBI lineage: Eukaryota > Metazoa > Arthropoda > Insecta > Hemiptera > Pentatomidae > Halyomorpha > Halyomorpha halys. The sequence goes on along the minus strand of NW_027108067.1, from coordinate 571,018 downwards.
AGTTTTATTTGAATACTAAGATTTTTCCTTAAAAACTGAATCGGCCCTTTGACAGACCTATTATTATTATTATCTGTTTATCTCACTACTGTGGAGTGAGTACCTGAGGTGAGGGACCTGAAGTCCAACCACTTTCATACTATTTGCTTCAAATATTTTTAAATATTCATTCAGACTATAGGTGCTGTGTCCCCGAGAACTCACCGACTCTAAGAGGCTCTAAGACTAAGAGGCTCTAGCACATCAATGGTAATTTTAAACCAACCGTGCCTGCCACTGTTGATTTTGGAATCAGCCCATTGGTGGAAATTATGATTGGAGTGGTGGTGACACTTTCTAAATGATACAATTCCTTCAGTTCTATCGCCAGTTCCTGAGTTTTTCTCCCACAATGAAGCTTATCTCATTATCGTAGGAGATCTCGACATCAATAATTTATTTTATTTATTCGGTGTCTTTTAGAACATGCCTTCTGTATGATCTGGTGGCAATAACCTGATCTTGAATAGATCAAAAACCCTTCTGTTTCAGAGAATAACTTTCCAGCTTTTAACCATTCGACTGTTATCTCCTTGTCAATAGAACTATCGTACCATATCACTACTGTAGGATCTCCCATGCAGAGATTTGTTTTTCCATTCTATCAATCGTTCATATTCTAACACAATTATTGATTCGGTATCTTTGCTAATATCAAGTTCTGTTAAACCAGTATCCATCCTTGAGATGGCGACAAAAACCCCTGTTGTCTTTGTAAAAATATCGGCGTATGGCTACTTCCTGCGGTAAGCTTCTTCGATATTCAGAAAACCACGTCCGTCTTTCCTAAGTAAATATAGACGATCTTTGGTGGACATAGTGTGGTGGGTCTATTCTTGTGTGAGAGTTGTTCGTACAAGACAGTTCATCTCCTGTAGGAAACCGAAGCTATAACTGAGAACAGGTGAACAGGTATAGCCCAGATGTTGATGGCCTTGATAGTTTGTTTCCCAGTTAACTGAGTTTTAAGCACTTTTCGTAACCTAATTTTGAAAATTTTCCGAGATTCTTGTTGCATAGCCTTTCGGGTAATTTTAAGGTGCTGTTGCATGTTCAAATATTAATATAATTTATTGATAATAGAAGTCTGCGGCACACTAAGCCAGAATGTGAAATATCCGCGGCCTACCTTCACTCATGACTTGGGACAAAGGGGAGTCTGCCCTACACACTGGATAATACTATTATTATTAATTTACTGGTGTGTGAGCGCCTTAAAGCATTGTAGTATCTGATAACATGATAATTATACCCCGATGAATGGTACCCATAGGAGGCTGCACACATTTTATGAGGAATAATTGTTAAAACTGCTCTATTGCTACTTTAATGGTAACATCATGTTTAGTAAATAGATTATTAAAGTGCCTATGGTTGTATTTTTAAGTAAACTTATTTTCAAATATTTTTCAGGGCGGACCCTACTTGGTTCCTAGTCTGGAGAGGAGATAAGTCGTGAATGGTTCAATTCTTGCTTGGTGTGCCGTAGACTTCAATGAGTAGGTAACCACTCATCTACAGGGCCTCCCAGTGTACACGATTAACTCCATTCCCCTTCCCCCATTATTACTACAATTTTGAGAATTTAGATTCGATTTTCATTTTGTCACAACAGTTGTGTTTGGTCTAACTTTTTAGGGTATCAATAATTTTCTTAACTTCTCCAGTTCTTCTTCAATGCACCTAGCAAACCTAACTAGCACTAATTCCTAAAGGATTAGAATACTTTCGTTTACGAATTTTAAGACCAATTCATATCGGGGACTGTCTTGAAGACATTTATCGCCAGAACTACATAGAATTTCTTAGTTCTTGACGATTTCTGTGCGAACAATTTCCGGTGTGGGTTATCAAAAATCCACAGAGAAGTTGTTATAAAATTCAATTTTCCGTAATTATTTGAATTTTTTCGACGAATCAGTGAGACAATGGCTGCCATGATGATGACGTCTTCGTAAATAAATTTCTTAGTTATAACAACGGAACCTAGCGGTAAATTTAATTGTAAAACGAAATTGTTCCTTGGGTTTATTAGATTATGAGTATCGTTTGCTTGTAAATTATCAAAAAACGTAAATAATTGTCGGATCAAAAAATCCTGGAAATGAATTTGACTTAAAATGTTGTTTACAATTAGAACAAAAAAAATTATCCCATTGGAAATTTCAGATTTAGGTGGGCTAGAAAACTGGAAGTTAGAAAGTTAACAATACCCTCAAAGTATTAGCCACATTATTGTGACGCAGGGAAGAAAAATTCCAGCAAACTGAAAATTATTAAAAAATAACTTCAAATCGTTCCGATCGCAGGGAGGAGGTTGCAATAGCTAAAATTGAGAATAGGACATACGATCTGACTCATTCCTATCTGATCAACAAGGAGCCACCACCAAAGTGTCTGGCGGTGTTTTTATTCTACATTTACAGTCTATTACAGAATATCATAAGTCATGACTATGTAACAACAACCTGAAGTTGGGTATATTCCCGAAACGTTGTTGTTGATGTATATGAAATAAATTATTCCACTTAAACAAGGAAGATTTGTGTCATTCCCCAAATTCATATTAATTCTATTAACTCTTCTAGTAGAAGATCATTCATTTATTTTTTATTTTTACCTTTGAAATAATTACACGTGTATTACTTATCAGTTAGGGATAGGATTTTTATGTTTTCACATATTTTTACCTGACCATGATATCTTCGATTCCTTACTAACTAACGATGTTTCAAGATTTTTCTTGCCAAAAGAAGCCATTTATTTTTATTTAACATATTTTTAAATATTTGGCCTTTTTTACACATTGTTACATATTTTGTTGTAAATCACATATTTTCTGAAATATTTGTTATTTTTTACATATTTTGTCCTGAATCGGGTATTTCCTTAAATTATTTCTTCAATTGTAAATACATTTTTTGCAACTACGTAAAATTCAAGAGAACACAAAAAATTTAAAGGTGAAATTTATCATTTATCATAAATAGTGCGTACAAATTAGATTAGATTAGATAGATTATTAGATTAAATATCAGGAGAAGATGGTCGGGGATGCAATCAGTGAGGATATGCGTACATAAGTAAAACTTCATCAGAGCTCTAATTGAAAAGCGAAATAACGAACGTAATTTAGAGAAAAAAATGATAAGAAAAAACTTATAAATATACAGAATGATAAATTAAATATATAGTAAGGTGATACTAATAGAAGATAAAATATAGTGCTGCCGAATTGATAACTATACAAAACAAATGGTAAAAAAAAGTTATTAAAATCTGACAGTGCTCATGTAAATAAATAAATAAATAAACATAATGAAAGGTGAGGAAGGAAATTTAATTAATGAATAATTAAAATTAACATAATAAAATATCTAAATAATGATTGATAAAATATGTAAACATATCAAACAAACTAGGAAACATATATAATATAAATTAAGTAGGTAGTAGATAATACTATCAGAAGATAAAATATAATCTTGTAGAGGTAAGAATTATATAAAACAAATAACGAAAAAAGTTATTAAAAACCAGACAGTGCTCATGTAAATGATGTACGTCATGACTTGTACACTAGCACTCTCTAGCGGTAATTTCGCACAAGGCAGTGAGTTTCTCTGTTTTTTTTTTAATTTTTCTTCCTACTTCCCACCCCCACACATCTCTTCATTGTTCCTTCCTTATTCACTTTTCCCGACATTCTGTATTTAATTTAGCTTATTACTTTTTACTCATTACATCATATAAATCATTTCTTTCTTGGCCATTGTATCATGTATATTATTTTCCTTCACACATTGCAAATTATTAATTTCAATTTTTTCATTATTTACATTTTCTTTCATACCTTTCATTAATTCATTCTCATTATTTGTATGTATAGACAATTTCTGATTTTTAGCTACCTTTTCCTAATTATTATTTGTTTTGTATAATACTTACCTCTACAATACTATATTTTATCTTCTGTTAGTGTCACATACTACCTAATTTGCATAATATGTCCTTCCTAGTTTGTTTGATGTATTTTATTTTTACTTTCTCTGAATAAAGGTTTTTACTTCTTTCTTTTTTCCAGCTCTGACGAAGGCCTGAAATTCAGGCGAAAACGTCGGCAAAAATAAAATAAGTTTTACTTATTTCTGTATCAATACTTACAGGAACCCCCCAAGAACATCTTCTTCTCATAAAAATTAATATTATTCGAAAAAAATTTCATAATTTGATTTATGGATGTAAATAATTATGCTATCTTTGCAATCGCCTGTACCTGCTCGATAGTAAAGAATGCTTGATAGCCAGACAACTAGAATTTAGCTGCTATTGGAGCTGTAAGGACATTAGAAACTGGAAAGGACTCGGAGGAAATGGCTGGAAGATAAGTTATCATCCCGATTGGCGTAGTCAGGGACCTGGAATGGGATTTGATCATCAAACGCCAGTTCCCAGTGATATTTAATATTATCATTGAAATAACGACAGATACCTTAATAATATTTGTCGTCTGTATTCCCCCTCAATATTGATGTATTTTATTTATTTATTATTATATAAAAAAAATGTTGTTTTTTTCTCAACTAGAATTATTTAAAGATAAGGAATCATCGAATGAATAAATTTTACAATGTAAAATATACATCAATGACCTTACATGATAAATCCTAACCTACTTTTTAACCTGATTTATTCATTTTATTTTTAATGAACGGAGGGTGATGAGATCCCTAGATCTGTGGACCAAGTAACCGTAGCCGAAGTTGAGAGAAAACGAGAAAGGATCTGATGGCTATTTTAAGGAATTGAATCAGAGAATCGTAGGGAGTACAGTAATATAGGTAATAGATTTTTTGTGATATTTTACATTCTTGGAGAGGTGCTAATCAAAGTACACTTAAGTTTTTTAAATTGTGACAAAAATTAATTGATTGTTTATAAAGATAAAGTAATGGAAAGAATTAAGAAGGCGCTTGGAACCAATGAGTATTGAGTTCAAGAAATATTATCAAAGTATAAAAATATTATATTTGTTATAGCACTATGGTACTAACTCCAAGGACCCGGGTCCAGGGTATCGGCTGTGGCAGATAAGTGTTTTCTGCTACACTGTAGACATGAGTCAACCCTGTAGGTTCTAAAGCCTTCTTGAGATGGACCCAGTCTTAAAAATGTGGATACCCTTAATTAGAGAAAAATCTGGCGATTGAACATGATATTGAAAAAATAACCTCCTTGTATAACCATTGTTCTAAAAACATTGCTTCGTTACAAAGTACTGATCCCGTGAGCCTTCAGGGGTCGTAGGGATTCGCATTAAACAAAATTCTAAATTGGATGATGCGTGTTTGTTTTTTTTCTATTCAATGAAAAATAATTCAGATATTTTTAAAATATTGTTATAAATCCTAAAATCACATAGGAAGCTGAAGAAAAAACATGTCTTTATGACATTTCTCAACAAAATGTCACCTGATAAAATGAAACAACTACTGGTTGTTAACAAACTTCTGAATTTTTTTTTAAATAATTTATTTATTGTTCTTTACAACTGTATACAAATATTAAATTTTCGATAAGTTATAAAATGACATAATACAAACTTGTGGAAATCTACCCATTGACAGAACTCCAACCTCTTAATTTAAAACTTTATTTAGGGCCTACATCCCTTAAAAAACGTCCCGATATCCTTGATATATTTGTTACTTCCCAAATACCCACCTCACAATCCACAATTCAATCTTTAGATGACCTCTCTTCAGATCATAGCCCGGTTCTACTTCACATCCATTCAAATTCTATTCCTAGACCCTCTCCCTTCAATTATTACAGGACAGGTAAACTGAAAAAATTGTCGGACTGATCTAGAAAACGTACTTGACTTAAAAATTCCACTAAAAACAAAAGAACAGATTGACTTTGCTATCGAAATATTTTCTAGATCGATAGGAACTACTATCACTAACAATACTTCACCAAGAACATAAAAAGTTTTAGAGAAAACAACTTACCTCGGCACATACAAGCATTATTAACAGAAAAACGCCGAATAAAGAGCGAGGTGGCACAGAACAAGATATCCTTCGGACAAAACTCATTACAATACATTGACTAACAGACTAAAAGCAGAAATTATAAAATACAGAATACAAAATTTCCAGAACTCAACAGAAAACTTAAATACCACTGACAAATCATTATGGAGAACTACTAAAAAGCTTCTAAAATACAAATCTTTCAACCATCCACTTCTCACTGAAAATAAGACTTGGACACGATCATATGAAGAAAAAACTCAAAAGTTCGGCGAATACTTTTGAACATCCCTCTTCAAAACGTTTAACCCCCATCCTGATATCCTTAATCCAATCCATCTTGAACATGTTGAAGCAGAGATTACCTTCTAAGAAAGCTCCTGGCCACGATCTTATCACAGCACACATTCTGAAACAGCTCCCTCGTAAAGCCATTCTATTCCTTGCCTATATCTATAATGCTACACTCCAATTCACCTATTTCCCTGACCATTGGAAAATGTCTATAATAAAAATGTTTCCCAAACCCTCCAAGCCACTTGAATATCCACCTTCCTACCGTCCTATTTCACTCCTGCCCATTATGGGCAAAATACTAGAAAAGCTCTTATTAAAACGCCTCTATCCAATCCTTGTCTCATATCATGTTATTCCTGAACACCAGTTAGGATTTAGAGCATCTCATTCTACCATACAACAGAGTCATCGAGTGCTTGTTGTCATATCTTCCACATTGGAGCGCGGTATGTACTGCACGGGAGTCTTCCTCGATGTTGAACAAGCTTTTGATCGAGTCTGGCATCCAGGACTGCTTTATAAACTTCGTCTATTCCTACCCACTACATATTTCCTTATAATCCGCACCTACCTCTCTGATAGAACCTTTAAAGTAAATCATAACCTAGCCTACTCATCTCTCTTTTCTCAGTCCGCCGGTGTTCCTCAAGCTAGTATCTTAGGTCCCATTCTTTAAACGGTTTATACAGCTGACATCCCAACCCACCCTAACACAGTCCTAACAACATACGTTGATGACACATGTATACTGTCTGTAAACAACGACCCAACTAATGCATCAGAAACACTACAGACACACATAACATCTATTGAAGATTGGTGTCAAAACTGGAGAATCAAAATAAATCCAGAGAGGTTATCTACAGGTAATCAAATTGTTCTAATAAGTGGGAAGGTCAAGTATTCATTCTGCGGGATTGCCACGAAAAAAATCCGACCCTCCAGACCGGATTTGAATCGGCGAAGCTGCAGTAATGAGGCATGCAAAAAGGACAAGATATACATACGGCGCTTAGACCTAGTCGTCTCTGCGGCCCACGTCTCACTGTACGGAGTCGAGAAAAAGACAAGACCCGCATGAAGAAGCTGAACTAATAGTAACTATGTTTTTATTACTTTAATGAAAACTATGTATAATTACTAGCCAAAATTGACGAGTCTGCCAAATATAGTTATGAGGAATACAAAAGGGCGGCTATTAGCTTCGTATTTTTAAAACTACCAACAAAAAAAAATCTAATAAAATATCTATATATATAGTTGACCGTAAAACTTAAATATAAGAAGATGGTCAGGGTTGCGGTCAAAAAAGAACAAATAGTTGATAACTATATAATGTCCGACGTTTCGACCCACTTTGCATCGCTAAAAAGATATTAAAAACAACTAAGGTCATTACAACAATAAGGTAAGATAAATAATAATTTTACATAATATTATCCTATCTTAATTTAACTTATTGTTGTAATCTTCTTAGTAGTAGTTTTTGTTTTTAGCTTTGATAAAACCCTGTAAAGTGGTGCGAAATGTCGGACATTAAATAATTATAAACTATTAGTTCTTTTTTGACTGCAACCCTGACCATCTTCTTATATCTAATAAAATATCATTTAAAGTAGAGTAAATTTGCTAAAATATGAGCTGTTAGCTAGTATAGATGTTTATGTTCAATAATTTCTTAGATACAGTTTTATTAAAAACATATCATAAAAAATGTACTGAAAAATCGATAGTTAGTGCATTTATTGTGAGAAATCTTTATCTCAGGAACCATGAGACGTACAGATGTCTATAAGCACTCAAATTGAAACTGATTGATTGTAATATAAAGTATTTTATTAGGTTTATCTTCGTAGAAACAGTAGTTTTCATATTTGACAAAATCTGACTTTCTCTCAGAGTAGTTGTGCACATCAACTCCCCCCTCCTCCCCCTCGGAATGAGGAAATCAATATTTTATTGATAAGAGGCCTGAGCTAGCAAGTATTTACTTGATATTTATTATAAAATAAATTTATTCTTAAACTTAGAAATACAAGTAAATGTATACCTATCTATGTCTGTACATATGTAGAAGGATACTGACTTATATACTTGGCAGACGTTTTTTAAAGCTCCCCCCTTAAAGTAAATTTCTGGATCCAGTCTAGCTTTAAGAATGAGTTGCCAAGACTTAACGACCGCAGCCTTCCGATACCGTAACTCATATCATCCATTGTCTCAACCAGAGCATCTAGTCTTCGCCAATACTTATTCATTTCACTTATGAACGATTCATTATTTTCATTGAGTCCGTGAATTTTCTTACAAGTGCTTGGAAAAGTTTCAGTTTAAAAATAACAAATCTAAGTTTAGTAGATGTGAAAAAGAACATTATCAATTAAACCTAATTCATTTAAATTTCTACTGGCCGAAATTTCTGGAGATATATTAAAATAATTTCATAATGATATTTAAATACGCAATAAATTATTTAATTTCAACCTTCTATTCTATACATCACTGTATCAAAATCAAATAATCTAAAAAGCAAAACTGAATACTTTCTAGTATTTTCATTTTCATGCTTCCAGTTGAACAAGGCATTGAATAGGATTTCGCAATTTTGGCACAATATTCTAAGAATCAGACCAAGAATTTTTCTATTGCCAAACAATGCTTCAAAATACATCACATGGACACCATGTTTACATTCAGTCCTAGAATCGATCCATAACTTTTTATGTAATTACAATGTAGGAAATTTTATGAGAATCGATTGAACATTTCGAATGCTATCCAATCTGGAAAAATAAAATGACTTTTTATATTAATTTGTGAAGAAGTTGTTTATTGGCAACACTTTAATAACTTGTCTAAGTTAGAAGGCTTCGAAGCCATATTCTTTTCATGCTGCGAAGGAACATTAGAGGAAGCACTGTTAGAAACTAGTGGGTTTGATTGGTTCTTGGAGGAAGGAATATAATGGAGGGGGTATGCTTCCAGGGCGAGTGAGGCCATAAGGCGAGTCTATTCCTTTTGTAGGCGTGGCATCCAGTACGTTATATTTGAAAGTTGATAATCAAGAATTGCTACCGCACTGTATGCAAGAAATGGCTAGGTAGGGGGATTAAAACAAAAGTCAAGTTTTTTATTGTAAACATTAAAAATTCTAAAAAAATAGTTTTTACTTACTTTTTTTTAAACTTTCTCCATTATCAGAAACAATTATTTATTTGTATCAAAATTTATATGTATTTTTTTCTTAAGAGAAATTAAATTTTTATTAATTGTTCCTAAAGGACAAGTCCTAAGGGAAGTGGCCAAATCCCCACTCCTTATAGCGTAGAAGAGAATAGGGTTATCGCGCCCCCTTGGGGTCGTTAAGAAGTTTACTATGAAAGGATCGATATTTGGTTCGGGACAGTTCGACTATATATGAAGTTAAAGAATTTTATGAATGATTTTGGTTGGGGGCAAACGAAGCAGCATTTAGGATTTTGAATTGTGTCAGAATAACGCCCGAATACTCACATTGCAATATAAAATTGGATTGCAACATTTTGGCTCACACCAGTTTTAAAAATATCATAATGCAATTTTGGCTGCTAATGGTGCAGACAATCAACCAGACAACTAACGATACTTCTAAATGTTTATTAAATAATAATAGGAAATTACAAAATATATTATATCAATTTTTATTTGGCCGTATCAACAATCTTGTTTTCAGACAATTTATGATATAGATCATTTAAAAAACAATAGTATGATATTAGAATTAAAATATATATTCTGACTCCAAAAAAAGGATTTTTTACAATGTTACAATGATTTTTTTTTAATTTTTGTTCCGTGTTACAAAAAAATGGCTTAGACTATTTAAAATTTATATCTCGAGAAAACCAACAAAATATTTCTTTATTATATATTTGAGATTTCTATCAAGTCAATATACCCACTTTAGGAAACTTCTTAAAAAATTAATATGGGAGTTACTTAAGTAGATAATTTTTTTTAATTTTTATTGAAAACGTTGATTATAATATCTGTTCGACAGGAGAAAATCTAAACTTTGAAATTAATGGAATAAGTTTTTTTGTGTTAATTTTAATTTGTCGATAAAACTTTTACTTTTCAGAATTATATTAACTTTTGATAGAAAACTCATCATTTGTACATACATATGAATAAAGAAGAAACAAAAACGAGTATGAATAGACATGTAACGAAATCCGGATCGTTCAAAGGAGTATGTCCTTCAATAGAGTAATTATATGGCTAAAAATATTTTTATTTTTTAAGAAGCTCAAACTAAGGAACAGCAAATCCGCTCTGATGTCTTGTGCTTTAGAGCAGTGATTCGCAAAGTGTGGCCCGCGGCTCTCTGGGGTGCCGCAGAATATTCAATTAAACAATTCGAAAATTTTCTTGGAATTTCCAATTCGAAAATTTTTCGCCAACAATCGTGTATGATGACAATATTCCAGGAATTTAGCAGCTTTCGGGTCTCTGGAGATTGTCCAGTCTCAATATGGATATTACCGAAATAATTGAAATTAGATATTTTATATTATCCCAAGGGAAATAGTATCTGTTTTTAATTTTTCTCTGTTAAATGGGTAATCGCTTTTAAAAAGGAAATTTTTCCAATTTCAACTCAAAAATTTACAAAAAAATCTGATGTATTAAGGGATCCGCGCAAAAAATCCGATTATTTACGGAGCCGCAAACAGAAAAAGATTGGGAACCTCTGCTTTACTAGGAGTAGGGTAAAACATGACTACCAAATATTTTGGGCCAGTCCTCGCACTCTCTCCCTTAAAATGTGTGCTTAAACCAGTAGTAAAATCGATGAGAATTATGGAAGACTTTTCTTTAAATATTTTTCCCTGTTTTAATACACAATTGATTAAGTCTAAATTGCCGTTTCCAATCGATGCGGAAGTTTCAGGAACAAGTTAATCAAGTTTCAAAGTCGATACAATTATTTCTACTTAGTTTCAAATTGGCTGAGAGTTTGCAAATAGTCTGGTCATAGTAACATCTGAAGTTTGTCATTTTTTATTTTTTATTTTAATAGGTCAATTCACTTTTAGTAACTCTAAAAACATTCAATTTTAACACCGTAACACGGCAGTATTATTTTCATCTTCGAGAAATAGGTCATTTCCTTTCATATCAACATCAAAATATTTTTGCCCTCATCATTCCCGTAATTAATTACGGTTGGTCGTACTATTTTATCATGAATATTATTATTCTAGCCAGTAATTTATAAATTTAAATAATTAAGAGCTACAATGAAACTTCTCTTAACGGGCAACCCTAAATAAAGATGACCTCTCTGAATGGACGTTTTTAAGGACTTTTTGGCTAACGAGGTACTAATTTAATGCAATTGAATCTTTCTATTACGTCCATTCAAATACATTACAGCATTAATGTAAGTATATATAAAACAAGAAGCTTATACATTATATATTTTATGTGAGTATGCATGTAGATATTAAATATAAATTAATTCTTTTGTCTGTAAATGAATGTAATACACAAATTACGAGGATATTTTGTTTTACAATAAATTAAGAGGATGTTTTGAAGCTTTATTTTCGTTATTTTATTCCGAATTCTTCCGTCATTGTCACAAATACTCTTTTTATTTATTTGATCTTAATTTTTATGTTTTACAGAATATGGTAAGGTTATATAAAAAAAAAGAAAAAAACATATGGTCCTTTAAGCTCCTATAACTGATGAATCAGAAAAAATTCTATACTTAAAAAAAAAAGGCATCATTCTAGAAATATTTCGAAAGAATTCTTGAAGTCAGAAATAATTTAGAGGCTCGGTCGCAAAAGTTGGTAACTGAAAAAATGAAAACTTTTACAATGTCGCTGGATTATTGCCTTGATTTTTTGGACCTTAAGAATTAATGGCTTAAACAAAGTTATGTACGTAATTCTATTGTTACATTTTTCTGTACTTTTTACATTTACCCCTTCTTAACAACCACGTCTATATAATGAACAAAGTATCCTTTATCGTGGTTGGAAAAGTTTTACTGAATTAAAATAAACTTAAGGTTTATGAAAATATGGAGGGATTTGACTATTTGGTAGGACATTATGTTGTTTGGTTGATAGCCGAATATCGACCCGTCGCAAGGAGCCCACTGCCACGTGAGAACGGAGGCTACCTCACGCGGCAGTTGAGAAGTCGCTATGGTAACCTATCCAATAACAAGGCCGCCCCTCTTCATTCATGCTCCAAGTCCTCGAGCTGAAGCGAATTATTTAGGTTGAAAGTTAATTATGGTTCAATTAACGCTCTTAATTACTTCAATTGCTATAATTGCTTCGAGGAATAACATTGGAATAAGAGTGACGTCAATAATTTTAAGAAACTGTTGAAATCAATTGTAAAATTATAATTATAACAGAGCCCTTTAGCAAGAATATAAATTCATACAAAAAAAACAAAAAAAAAAAAACAGCTCTGTTAACCTTGAGGGATAATATACAATTTCTGGTATGGGATCATTTGAACCATCTTATGTTAAATTTTCAAGCTTATTATAGCAACAAAGAATTAACAAGAAAGTAACACCTAACAATATCGATGTCAGGCTACGGAGTCTGGTTACCTGTCACTTAGCAGTCATCCCTAAAGCACTAATAGTTCCTTCTTGCAATTTAACAGGTCAATGTTAAATATGTTCCAAAAAATACACTGAGATTCTTTCTATTCGACAAACAATTTACAAGGCAAATCAATATCCCGTAATTAGAAGGAAACTATATTTAAGTGCGACGCTGGCCAGATGCCACTAGGCGAATCCCAGACACTGAGACGTCTCCTATAGAAGTGAGAGAACACTATGGAAGCTAAAATGCTATCGCATGTTAAGACAGTTTATAGTGGACTATCAGAAGCTACTGTCAACTATTGAAACAGATAGCATACCTTTGGTCCTCAGGAGAGGGGAAGGCTGGGACACACTCACGCCATGTCAGCCCCTGCTAAAATCGAACTCACTCACTGGCCACTGCGCCGCCAGGGTGCAGCACCGCAGTTCAGCAACCCTCCGCACTCCCCAAGTCTGACAAAATTTTAATATCAGTTTCAATTAATGGTAAAAAATAACAGATAAGTAAAGAGACGGTGTATCATATCGTGGATTAATATTTTCTTTTTATATTCAGAGCTGGCCATACAAGTTTCATTTCATTAATATTATTACCGAAAAAAAAAAAAAACAAACACAATACTTAAATGTTTAGGCAAACCTAAAAATAAAAAATTGCCACCAGCCTGGAATATTCAATTTTTAAAAAATATTTAATGAACCTTCTATTAAATACAAAAAAAATTTTTTTAGAGTTTTCTTAAAAGATATACGAAAAATAAAACTTTTATATTTATTTATTGATACTTAAAACCGTATTAAAAATATATACAATACGTAAATTTGACGTTAGTTATTCAATGGCATGTTACAGGCATAAGGAGAATCTAACCATTGATAGAACTTCAATAACATTTCTAGAGAACTCGGGGCATCTTTTTTTCAGACGCCCAGGAGGATTATCAGGTAATGAGGGAGAAACGAAATTAGAAACAAATGGGTTTGATTGGTTATAGAAAGTTTATCATAGAAGGATTTGTTAGAATACGAGAAGTATTTTATGGTTCTAAGCTTCCAAAGCTCAGCTCCGTCATATTATAGTCATATAAATGAGTCTTTTGTAATCATTTGGAAGTCAAGACTGTTTGTCTAGTATGCGATGTAAAAGCAAGGAATCGACAAGCAGTTTCCTGTTTTTTCACTCTTGTATAAGGCTTCCAAGTTATTCTTCAGAAGTAGTTCTAAGTGGCGGATCTATTCGACAGGGATAAGTGGAATATTATTAAAGGAAACTTGTAGGGCAGGAAGTCATAGGTTTATGACAAAAGGTGATTTGATGGATTTTAATTCTCTACTTTTGACACCAAAAGTTCTTCAAGGGTAATGATGTCATGAGCATATGTGGTGAGCATAGTTTTAGTATGGGTCAGCTGTGAAACGCATAAAAACTTAAATTTTGTAATACATGTTTTTTACAGATACCTTCTAAAATAACGCCAAAGTTGCTTACATGGACGAAAATTAGCTGCTTCAAATAAACTGAATACCAGGCCCTCTTGAAAATAAAAACTTCAGTTTAGCAACTTTGCCAAAATTTAGTTCCTTGACATTAAAATATAACAGATTAATAATTAAACAACACTTCATTTCTCGAACTAATATTTTCGAGACTCACCATATGTTTTTCATCTCACCTTATAAACAAAATAAAAAAAGTTTAGTGTAAGGAAACTTTATGTTGAAAATTGTATTAAAAGGGAGACCAAACTTGGATGCAATTTAGAAATAAACAAGTTTCCTTGCTTCAAGATTTCATTATGTTTATCATGTTTAACTTCCCATCATTAATTTCTGTATCTTATGTATGAAACCGAATAAGAAATTGACATTTTTTTTTTTTTTTAACGAATATAATTTACGATTAAAAACTTAATTGTATTGCAGTGAGTGTTAACTTATGATTTTCTAAATCAGAGGGATAATTTCAGCTTGTTTACATTTCACGGAGGGAGTGTTCGAAATAGGAATAATTGAATCATGAATCATTTAATTGAATATCAACTGTCAGTTCTGTGTTTATAACAGAACAAAAACAAATCATTTCAAGAGAGAGGGAGCGAGGGAGACGGAGAGGGAGAGAGTGGGAGGGAGGGAGGGAGGGAAAGAGGGAGAGAGAGAGAGAGAGAGAGAGAGAGAGAGAGAGAGAGAAGATTAAAGGAAAATTAGAAATTAAAACTATTTATATTACTGATTGACTTATAATTTTTAATTAAACTTTAAACAAAAAGTCTTCTAATTTTATCGCACTAAAAACGTAGGCAGATTTCGATTGAGCTTTAAACTTTGTATAAAATATTATAGAAAACAAAAATGTAATGAATCTTCTGAGTGGAATAAATAAGTTTACGAATTCACATTTGTTAATTAAAATTTCGCCCCGCCTGGACCATACTTTTTTTAAAAAATATTAATAAACTGTCCACAATTAAGAAAACTTTGGATCGATTCAAGCCAAGGATCTCAAAAATTCAAACGGCTAATGTTAATCGGGGTGTTTCTTCTTGTTTTATAATTAATTTTATCTGCAAAAATCCTCAATTTTGCTTTTATGTTTAATTTATCTTTTTTTTGCAGGAAAATCCTAAAATAATACCAGGGCTGAGTCTAAGTATTGAAATTATAAATTCATTCCTTCCTACCGCGTCCAGAAACTTCGTGAATGAGATTAACTGAATATGAGATTCTTGGATTAAAAAATTGAACTCCCTCGAAAAAAAATATTATTTTCATTGATATTTTTAACATAAAGTTTTTGCACTGTATTAATTGAAAATCTCCCATTAGTCATAAGTTCTTAAAATATAAAAGGCTAGTTTACGAGATAATTTTAATCATTCTTGATATTGATTCGATTAAAAAGCGTTAATGTTTTTATATTAGTATATTTCATTTAATATACTCTTGAAAACGACTGTTTTGGTAGAAGAAATTCTAAATAATGATTCCAGAAATAAAATTATTTTTCATACAGATAGTCTGATTATGTTCACTTATCTATTCTTTTGTTTTATATTTTAGAGTTTTTTTTTTGTTTTTTTTTAATTTTTTTTTCAATTTTTTTTTATTATTTTTTTTTACTTATTTTTTTTATTTATTTTTTATTTTATTTTAGTATGTATGAGATCATTCATCAATATTACCTATTGCCCACAACTGTGTGGCAGATTGTAATATCTATCAATAAATAAATCTATCAATTTAAAAAAAAAAAATAAATAAATAAATATAATAATGCAGTTTCAGGGGGTTTCATCTTTTTTTTCAGCTTCCATGACCTACTGAATGAAAAAGGTGGAGTATGTGTCAATTTTTTTTTTAATGTAGACTCACAAAAATCGTTTGATTTTAATGGCTGAGGATCCTTCCTGCTTGATTGCACTTAATCAACTTTTTGGCTTTTGATACAATTACTGAAATAGCTATTTTATAACTATTTTTTTATACATCAGACATAAGGAAAAATGATTTATTCATATAGATCGTTAGTAGCTTTTCAAATGTTGAAAAAAAAAAGTTTCAAGATTTAAAATGATAATTCATCAAAAAAAAGAATAAATATTAAAATTTAGTTCAAAATTACTATATTAAAGCCGTAAATCACAAACGTTTAGTGAGTAATTACATAGCAATTATCATTTACTTAGTAATTTAATTTTTTTTTTCTATTTGTTTGGTTAAAATCAATTTTTTTTTTTTAATAAAAACCAATGGTGAAAGAAACATCATTTTCCCAATGCAGGATATAAAATAAAGCTGTTTTGGGGTGTTTTATTTGTTTCTAAGCTACCAGGACGAAACGATTGAATTTTTTTTAAATTTAGAAATATCAAAAATAATTTAATCAAATTCGGTAAGGAAACACCGTTATACTACGTTATAAGTTATACTAGTAACCTCCTGTAATCTTCAATAAAACTAATAGATTTCAATGTTCATTGTAAAAGTTCAAACTGAACATTTCTTGAAGTAAGTTTTCCCAAATATCGGAAAATTACAGTCAGCCATTAAAACAATTTTTTTATTCCAGTGTTATAAGGATTTAGAGTGTCCTAGAAATTTACCAACTTAGAAAAGGCATATGACTTGTTCCCAAGAAAAATAGTGTGGGAAGAACTAATATAACTAAGAAGCAAATATTGCGGAATGAACAATAAGCATTACAAAAGAAATGTAACAACTCCTTGTTGAATTGAAAAAGGATCAAAGCTATCAGAGAAATCCCCGAGTTCAAAAGAGCTCTGCGGGCAAAGGAAGGGATTGGAAAGGGATTCTGCATTTCACAAACCTTTTCAAAATTTACAAAAAAGTGGCAAAAAAAATGGTAATAACGCTCAGTGAAGATGTATATATCACAAACATAATGTTTGCTGAAAACCAATTAATACTAGCCCAAGATAGAGAGGACACTTACAGAAGATATGAGGAAAGTTCAGAATCTTATATAAATTGGGGTTGAATATCGATTAAAATAAAAAGGAGCACCTGAGCAATTCACCAAATAACGTAGAAATTGAAAAAAAAAAAAAAAAAAAAAAAGTGCAGAGGTTCAAATATCAAGGGTCAATAATAGTGAAGGAACATATTGAGCGCAGAATAGGAGAAGGAAGAAAAGCCACTAGCAATGGTAATTTCTGTTCTCTGGAGTTAAAGTTTAAGGGCCAGTACAAAGAAGCTAATATCCAAGTCTGCGTTTACATGCTAAATGATATGTTGAACATGTTAAAAGTTTATTAAGATAAATACCACGGAAACATGGGTCATTACTGTATTTTTGGAACGCCTAGAAAGTAGTGATGTGAGAAATTAAAAACTGAAAGAATACGTAAGTTGATTCAGGTGGAAAAACACATACTTTCAAAAAATAGAAGAAAAAAGATTAAGTTGGTTAGGACATGAAGAATGTCAGCTCAAAGACTGCCTATGATAACTATGGACTGGGAAATGGATGGAAGAAGAAAAAAAGAAGAAACTTTGACGGAACATGGAAAAAATAGCTTCGAATAGAGAAAATTGAAAGAAAAATCACATTAGTGAAAAATTACTTTAAAAGAAAAAATATTTTAACTTGATTGATTTTATAAAGAAGATCAAAATAAACTGTGTAAATAAAATACCGTTGTGCAGTATCTGGTTCAGCCTTTACAAGTGAATCAAAAGCTATGATTACATTTATTCCGAATGCGGGAGCAAATCTAATCAGGGACACGTGTTCTATTTTCGATATAACACAATAAAAGCCTGCTGCCTGTATCTCGTGGTATTACGGATAGTCCTGTGTAGCTCTAATCCAGAGGTTTCAAAACATTTTTCGCCACGATACTCTATTACAACTTATAAATGTGTCACCATAATTATCTTTATAGTGATTGAGTATGTAATGGAAATAAATAAAAACAGTGCAAAATAAATTTTGGAATGAACTATACATTCGGTTTTACAATTTATAACATTTTTTGTTGTAATATTTTGAGAAAGTGGGGATAATAAGGTGCCGTGGCGCTATCTTTGGGAACCACTGTCCTACCCCATATCCGTTTCTAAGTTTTATCATTACAAAATTTATGGTTAATGTTTTATATCAAGTTATAGCAATAGAAAATGATTGAAAAAGCGTTATTAATTTTAACAATAACTTGAAAAATTGGGTATATGAATAAAAAAAAAAGTTTAATAAATATTTTGAAAGATAGTGAGGAGAAGGAGAGACAAAGAGAGAAAGAGATGGGGAAGGTGATTAAAAGTGTCCTCAATGCAAGGTTTGTTACTATTGTTACTAAAGATGGAAGTAAAAAATTAAAACAGGTATCTCTTGTTATTATAATCTAAAGTGTAAATATTGATTTTCTCATTACATTTATCCCACTTAACCCTAATAAGAATCACGAACCACCTTACAAAAATTTATTAAATTAATTAATGGTTTTTAAATGTTAAAAAAATGACGTTTTTGATGGATTTAGATTTAACTCACTAATAATGTACAAAAAAATAATGTGTTTTTCCTAAAATATATCGTGTAATACATTTTTTTTTTCATGCAATCATTTTATGATATTACTTTCTCAAGAAAACGCCCATTTCAAATAATAATTTTTTTAGTAGGAAAAAGTAAACAGCATTGATTATTTTAGAACGGGAACATTTCTAAAATAAACTAGATTACAACCCTCTTTGGTAAACTTAAGTCACTCTTAACTTCAAAGAGATCTCTCTTTGAAAATATTTTCCCTCAGCAAGAAGCTAAAATAATATTTACCCATAATACAATTTTACTATGTAACTTTGACCCATTAATTTTACATAATTTATTGAAAAATGAAAAGGACATTTTATTTGCGTCTGTAAGCAATATTTTAAAGATTAGCGTTTTCTAGCAACTAGTGTTGACTAGATACCTCAAAAACTTACTTGGTAAAAAAAAAAAAAAAAAAACTCCAAAGTTGAGTGCAAAGTATAAAAAATACATTATTGAAGTATAAATAAAAATTAGAAAAATCTGGTGCAGAGTGCACAACTTACATTTAGCTCCCACATACATATCCAATAGATACATACGTATCCAAATTTTTGGGTAAATTAGTGCGCTCATGTTGAAGTTATCGCTATATTTTTGGAATTAAAAAAAAAACTGTCTAAACTTCCAATCCATTACAAAAGATTGATCTACTTGACTATAATAAGGCCTATTGGGACATACGGAGTTCAAATTTCTTCCCAAATCAAATTTCTCTCGTATCCAATCCTTACAGTCCAAAATCCTTTGTAAAATACTTAATGCTCCTTACTTTGTCACAAATCAAGTCATCGATCAGGACCTCAGAGTTCCAAATGTGGCCGAATATTCCAGAACCAGATACCAATCCTTTCATGAAAAACTACCCAACCGCCCTAACCCACTTGTTTCTAACCTGGCTTCTCCTTCAATACCTGATAATCCCCCTGGGGATCTGTAAAAGAAGATGGCCCCTAGATATAGTAAAGTAATTAGAGTTCTATCAATGGGTAGATTATCCACATATTTGTATCATGTTATTTTATATCTAATAGCAAATATATTTGTTGTATATAGTTTTATACAGTTGTAAATAACAACATAGGAAGGCGAAAATTACGAACAAGTTTTTTTATTTTCTATTGGTATAAAAATTCGAATTTTAGAGTTTATCAAGGTGAGAGTAACGAATATAAGTTTTGTTCCTTCCAAAAATACAACAGTTTAACAAAGATAAGGAAGATGCAGTGTAATCGGGAATGTTCGTGTGGTCTCGGATCTTCTCGTATTTTGTTATACATAAAACTTTAATATTTTTAATTTATCTGTGGTTTAATTTATAAATGCTTACAATGAAAACTGTTCATTTTTTTTAAACAAAATTAAAGGCACTTTGGAAAATGTTTTGAAAAATATCTATTTAGGCCCCGTTTGATTATTTCAATGAAGATAAAACCAATCTTTAAGAGCATTCAATTATAAGTTGGCATACCGAATTTAATTTAAATAGTCAGAGCCATTTTCGAGAAAATCGAAAAAATGTGAAAAATCTATTCTATAAAGTGGTCCCTTGATTTTATCGAATATGTTGCTGAAACCTCCCAGGCATATATCCGCTATAAATATGTGATTTCAGTTTCGTACGACTTTTTGTTCTTGATCTAAACTGACCATTGACAGAACCATTTTTCGAAATATGGTTACTTGTATTCAAGAAACCTGAAAACGTGTACTTCTACTGAAAACTGGAATGCCAATTTTTTTACAATCGCAATATAGTAACCACCCTTACAACTTTTCATATAGTAAAAAAAAAATGGCTTTTCCCCTTATTCTATATATTAAATTAGCTAATTTATATCATTACAGGCCTAACTTTTACTTTTCATAATTATTTAATATCAACAATAGTTTTGAAACTGAAAAATTTAAATATAAACTTTATTTTCCTATCAAAAGTAATTAACTGACTTCTTCAATCAAGTATTATTTGGCTACAATCACTCAAAATTATACTATTTGACCAGATCTTACCTTTCACATTATTAAACTTTGAACATTAAGTTTTCCAACTCCACCGTGTTTGAGAAAACAGACTTTCGGCCAGCTAGATCGCAGAAACACTCCACTGAACTAATGGCATTCTGTATAAGTGAGATTTGAAGTTCCCGCCACGGGAGTTCGTTTTGTAAATTAGTACCAAAAAGACTATCTGCATTATAATACGCGAGCATTTCATAAAATTTGATTTTTCGACCAATCTAGTTTGAGCTAAACTAACCAAAATAATGAATAGTAAAATATTTAAATCAAATAATATGAATCATTTATCATTTAAATATAAATCCTGCATCAACAAATCTAATTCTAATATAAAAGGATTAAAAGTGTCTTACTGCTTACTTATTCATTATTTTAATATTTAAACAAATGATGAAAAGGTAGCATTAATGTAAATTAATCTAACAATATGAAAAAATAAAAACAATAAATTAGGATTACAGTAGAACATATTAGAAAGTGTTTACGAATTAAGTTAATAAATGATACTTTAGAATCTTATAATCTCTCAATATACTTCAAATGAGGTTTAAAGTATAAATACATAATTAATGATATCAATTTTTATGAGTAAATTCGTTTGATTTTGATAAAACTATATTAATAATAATAAACATATATTAACAGTCAGTTTTGAATCATATATAACAATGTTAATTGACTAAAAAATGAAATTGAAAAAAAGTCTCTGAATCCTGCACTAGTTATAATTAAGTTGAAACTATAGTACTACTAAATTATACTGGCAACGTATAAATTTGTGATATGATTATAAAATATAATTTTATGAAATTTGTAAGAAACAAAATTATAATCATAAATAGAATTAAAATAATTGTTATTTTTTAAATCAAATATTCCTTAAAATCAGTTTTAGTTAATGTAATACTACATATTATTAGATAAACGTTCATTTTATTCATACCAAATAATAAACTTATAACTACTACTACTAAAGTATGTAAAACATAACATATATTACCTGTGATAACTTAAATTATAATAACATACATAATTATAATTTGAAAACTCAGACAATTGAAATAGAGGGCTTTCACTGTTACAACATGAAGAGTGGTTGAGATACAGTATAGCCAATTACAGTGTAGTCTTCAGTGTAGCCAAAAATAAAATGACTATTAAGAAAAGTAAATATAAATTATGCAATTCAGATTCATTTTTTTCTTATTAGACTAAAAAGAACAATTTTCATAATAATAACATATTTAGTATGTTTGTTTAAGTGGAAAAATATTTTTTATATATGAATATATAGTTGACCGTCAAAATTTAAATATAAGAAGATGGTCAGAATTGCGGTCAAAAAAAGAAAAAATAGTTTGAAACTATTTTAATGTCCAACGTTTCGCCACACAAAAAAAATAAGAATATTACAACAATAAGGTAATTTAAGCTAGGATAAATATTATGTAAAAATAAAGTGATAAGAAATTACATATAAATAAAAGGAAGGGAGACAAAATAGTATCAGTATAAAATAAACTTGAATAAACAATGATAAGAATAAAAAATAAGGAAGAATGGCAAGAGTAAACATTTTTAAAAAAATACGTAAAATATACAGTTAAAAAGTACAGGAGACGTACGTAAAACAAAAAACAATACTGGAAAAATAAAAAGAAGAAGAAGAAGAAAGTAACGATATAATAAACGTCTTGAAAGAATAAATATAAATAAAAATAATAATAATGATATTATTAAAAAATATTTTTCAAAAAGTAACACAATTTTATTTAAGTGAACGAATGATTCGTTCAAATTTTTGAAGCTCTCTAAAAAAAAAAATATTATCATTACTCTTATTATAGTTGATAAAGTGAATGTTTCACATGACAGATATTTCTCATTCACTGTGCACTAGCAAATAGTTATTATTACTTCCAACTGTCAAGCAAATCCTGATAGTACGACAAAAAAATGTCAGTTTCGACTACAATTACTGGGTACTGTAATTAGAAATCGTTTCTTAAGTGTAAACTAAGAAACGTCTTAATCCAAGGCTGTGTGATCTTGAGTATCGTATAAGAATTAAACATTCTAGTATTTTTGTTGTTTTTGTTAACTCCTTGTAATTTCTGAAATACGGGAGGGGGGAGGTAGAGGAGTCATAGATAGGTACCCAGCAACTAAATAACTACCTTAAACTAAACTTAAACTTTCTCAATACTTATTCAAGCATTTGAACACGCACGTCGAAATCGACAATCAACCTGAAAAGGTTTAAATAGAAGGTTGTATCTAAAAGTGATTTCTAGTTACTATAATTAGAAACAGTTTGTTGTCAATGTATAAATATTCAGAAGCCAAAATCAGCAATGAATTCTGATAGGCACGACAATAACATATTTGCTTTGATTGATTGTTCGGTTCATAATAAAATCAAACTTTTTTATGTTAGATGTGCAAAACAGTTATATGTACAACCAAAGTACAAGGATGAAGAAGAAACTGCCGTTAGTTATTCATAAATATAGGGTTATCAACCAATTGGGATTTGTCCTAAAGATTGAGTATCGCGTCCGAAACTCTGTAGCAGGCAGTAAAACTATTCAGAACACACGAATGAAAGGATGTAAGAATAATTTGTCCAGGATCTTTCAAGTCCTCTCCAACGGTGGAGAAACTTCCTTTGTAAGTTTCGTCTGAAACACTAATGGTCTTACAGAAACACTACTAATGGTCCAAAGCTATTTCCAAACCCATCTTTGTTTCTAAAATGAGTAACTTTTTTACGTGACACTTCTTACTTACTTATTATAATCTTAAAAATATTCTCTGCTTAGGGAGAAGTTTCAAAATAAGCACAAGTTTTTGAAACATGGTGAAAACACAAGGCACCGTGTAAAGTTCAATTTGGAATTTAAGGTCAAATTAAAGAAATCTGGAATTTTTTTATTTCTCCTCCCCTCCCCCTTCTTTTCATCTTTCAAGTTGTCCCGGATATATTACAATTTATAGTAACTCAGTATAAACATCAACAAACTTAAAATATATAATTAACTTTAAGGATTTTTGTTTCCAAGCACCAATTGCAATTGTATTTTTAAAGATCTTCAAAAATTAAAGAAGCCATTGCAGCATATGCTTTTATATTATTAAAAATTGTAAGCTTTATTTAAATATTCTTTATTGTCATAAATTATGTGTATAGCAATTCAAAGCAGAAAAAATAAAGCATATATCATTCATCTATTATCTTAGTAAAGAACGATTTGGCTTTATCAGATAGTCGTGGCTGTGGTTTTTCATCAGCTGATAAAGAAGGTTATCCCGAGTAAAGGATTTTGGTAAGAAAGTATTACTTAAATCATTGATTACGATTTAAAAGCATTATAAAATTTTGTATAATTTGAGTTTTATTTAAACTATAGCCTTTATGTTTTAGTTTACTTTAATTTGAGTTAGGCTCATTTTATTTTTATAGTTGCTGCATATAATGAGCGGTTCCAGGCTTTTCACCAGTGCCAATGCACTGATTAAGAATTCTTCACAAAGAAATTTTGGTGTTCTTTATCCAGCTCTACAAAAAGCAACTGATCCTATCCAACAGTTATTTATTGAAAAACTTAGAGAGTACAAGAAGAAGAGCGGGTAATAAGATTTTTATTGTTGGTCTGCCTTTTAAATTTAATATGCAAAGATATAATTTATTTATTTCATAGTTGAGCATATACTTCATTTATTAATTTTTCATAATAAATTCATATATCAGTGGGCTTAATTTGATAAAAGTTTTAGTGAATTAAATTTTCCAATGATTTAGTTATCACACCCTTGAGCCTCAATTTTATAATGTATGTTTTAAGGATATTATTAAAATATATTGGAAAAAAATATATAATTCAGCGTGTACAATTGTGATCGCTGCATCCGTCAAGTTGATGATTACAATTGTATTACAGTATCTGTTTTTATTGGGATTGTTCGGCAATTAATCGTAATGTCCATTTTATTACTTATCTATTACAGAATATTCTATTCATTATGCTGGGTAGTTGTACAGTTACATTTTTTTTTTCATCTTATGAGTATGGATTTTCATGATATCTTAGTTATTAATAATTTCTTAGTTAAATTGTCATTATTTATTTTGCTATACTTTTGAATTTTAGTGGAGGCCAACTAGTTGATCCTTCTCCTGAAATTCAGCGGGAATTGAAACAAGAACACACCAAACTTCTTAGAATGTATGGTGGTGCTGAAGGAGTTGATATGACAAAATTTCCTGATATCAAATTCACTGGTAAGCATTTAAATTTTGACATACAGTGAGTAAAAAAAAATTTGTTATGATAACAAGAAAAATTCATTAATATATCTGTAGAATGTTGGGAATATCTCACTCAACTGTACAATATATTATAGAAGTTTTTAATATGGGGTCAGTAGGAAGTAAAAACAGATAGATAATATGCGGTCCGAGTGCGAATTTGTGAAATCATGCGAAAATAATTCGGAAATTCCAAAATAAGTGATAGTGAACTTGCAGAATGGATCTCATGATAATAAGTTGAAAATATAAATATAACCTTAATCTGAGAAATCAGGTCCTAGAAGAATAAAAAATAGTTCACCTGAGAGCTTGTAATGTAATAAACCTTCTTTATACCTAAAAAATGCATTATTTTTCAATGAAAGTGAATTCCCACTTTTTAAAGCAACTTTAGGTCAGAGGTGGAAAATCCACAGTCTGCGAGATTCATCGCACTTTTACAAAATATATTTATTTGATAATGGCAAAAGTTGGTGAAAACAAATGTAGTAAAATAATGTATTATCTGTGCATCCATATTTTAAAAATTAACTGTTGAAATTATGAGAACACTGTTGATTTTAAAACAATATTTGTTTCGGATATATAGATATACAAGGAACAGGGAGATCGATAAGTTTAAGTATTTAGGTTCCATTGTAAAAAAAAAAATTGATGAGGAAATAATAAATGCTTATTATATTTCAATTTTGAAGTCATTTGCTTAGCTTGTACCTTCTGCCCAAAAACTCAAAAATTAAAATTTACTAAACTATTATCCTTCCCACTGTTCTTTATGGATGTGAAACGTGGCCTCTTACACTTAAGTAAGAGCAGTGCCTTAAGGTTTTTAAAATAAAGTATTACTTGAAATTTTCGGACTGAAAAGAATGAGTTAACCAGGGAATTTAGAAGGCTACACAATAGTGAATTGAGGGAACTGCAACCGGTAAATATAATTCAGGTTATAGCATTGTGGTGAATAAGATGGACTTGTAAGATTGTGGGACTTAGTTACAAACGGATCCCTAAAGGTTATTAAACTGAACTGATGGCCAAACTTCCAAGGGGCAGACCAAAACATAGATGGGAAGATTACTTTAAGTCTGATTTGGTCGATTTGGGTTTGAAGAGGCCTCACTTGACAGATGCATATAGAGAACGATTAGTGGTATCGTCATTGAACTTTCAGGTTTGCTAAGGCTTTCTTATTATTTAAAATAATATTCTTGTGAATATTGCATGTTTTATTTATGAGTTAAGAGTAAGAACTTGTTATGTTTCAATTTTTCACTCCAAAAAAATGTCTATAGTGGGTCTGAATCTAGTATGGGCATATATAATTCTATATGCGGCCTGTCAAGTAATGATGCATTTTGAAAGTGGCCACTAGTTCACTTCAGTTGGTCACCCCTGCTTTACAACATAGGGAATCCTTTTTCTCTGAGGGTTGTGGTGTTGGGCAATTTTCTTAATAGTACTATCTGGTTTTCTTAGAGTGTGCCCTACCCATTTCAATATTTACTTCCTTATTTCTAAACAGATCGGAAACTGGTTGGCATTGTCACATTTTATAATGTTTAATTTACTGGGACAATCCATGCTATTATTTAGGAAATCAATTATGTCTTAACGAATTATCAATCACTCAAGCTGTTAATGTTGCGTGTTCCTACTTTTTTTTAAAAATGGTGTGTTCTAATGTAACTTGTTTAACATCTGCTATCACAATTTTATTGTTAGTAAGATTCCTTATATCAATTGTGAACACATCCCTCTTATTTCTCTGTTTTTAAAAATTATCAATTTGTTGAGTTTGCAGCTGCTTTTCTCTTAGTGGTCTCTTTGACGTATGATCAATTGTATGGTTAGTATTTCACTAATTTTGACATCCCTTGATAGTATTGTTATTATGTTCAACACAACTTTCTTTTGCGAAGTTGATGTGGTAACGTGGTTATTGAAATAGTTGCTCTCGAGTCGGTGTGAAGTTGGCTCATGAGAATTGACTTGTATAATGACTATATAATGTCCAACTCTTGCTAAATAGTTCGCTAACCATTCTTCCTGCCATTGTTGGAATAAGAGGTATACTCTAGAATACGTAATAAACTAATTACAGGATTGATTATTATTGAAAATATAAGCTTGTTAGGATGAATGTGTTGAAAGAGAAGTTGGGTGAGTTTTGAATAATTGATTTTTATTAAAAATATTAAATGCATAAAGATGTGTTTTGGCAATTACTATAAAAAAAAATTAAGTTTATGATGTATTAGTATTATCAAAAACTCATTTATTAGTGCCAACGTTTTGAAAAGAATTTTAAGCCTTCATCAGGGCTGCTTAGTCAGATCTTAAAACCAAGTACTTTTCCTTTGGTTAAATTTAAAGTTCAGGCCAAAATGTTAGCACTGATAAATAAGTTTTCATTAATATTATCTATCTTTTATGTCCAAGAAAGTTGTATTTTTAAACAAATAACGTGTGAGATATGTCTGCTTTATTTTATACAGTTATGAAATCAGCTAGTGGCTGGGATTTTAAAAGGTCATCGACATTTAATTTAAATTTTCATTTATTCATTGCAAGGATGAGAAGGACCACAGCACTGAAAATAAGTAAATGTTCATTGCTTTTCCGAAATTTCACTCTCTTGACTAGAACCTCATTGCCTGTTAAAGAATATCTATTTCTCAGCTATAATTTACCTCAGATTATTTGTTCCCTTGTTTTGTTTAAAGTGGTTCCTCAAGCCAATATTTTGCAGTACTTTCTAAAATATCCCCATGGTTTCTGTAAAGTCATTATCTCTTTTCCTTATTATTGTTGACATTATAATTTCCCCTTCTCAATCTTTCAGTCCAGTTTTGATTCTCCAATCAAATTTCAGGATTATAAGAAGCATTTCTTGTTAATTTTTGTATCTTGGATTCAGTATTTATATAATGAGATTTTTCTATAAGATTGTACAAATCAAATTTTTGAATTTGATTTTATAAAAGAATTATTTTATTTTGCTATTATATTTTTATGCTGTTATTCTAATTATGTTTTTGTATTTAGTGTTGATACTTTGGTTGAATTTTTAAATTTCTTTAAAAATACATTTTTTAATATATATAAAATGCAGTGTAATATTGAATCTTTATTTTATTTTTTTCCTGAAAAACTCAAGTATGATTTTTCATTTAAAATAATTTATTAAAATTGACTAAGTTATTTCTACTTGTAATTTGTTGAACAAGTTGTCGTAGAACATAACTCGGTAATGATTTGAATTACTACAGGGTTTAGTATTTTAAAGGTACAAAAAATATAGATTATATTTTAATTGGAGGAAGATAGTCCAGGTGGCGGTCAATAAAGATATCAAAATAGTAACAAACAACGTTGCTACCAACCTGTCAGTTGGAATAGAACCTCATTCTTATCAGCCCTGACGAAACCTTGCAAAGTAGGACAAAACATTGGTTAACAATAAATAGTTTTTTGTTACTATTTTGATATCTTCATTGACCACCACGCGGACTATATTACTCTAATCTACTTCATACAGGCAACTATTTTTTTCCAATAAGATTATATTTTAAGCGTATAAATTATTAATTGAACCCACATATTCAATAACGAACGCACCAACATTTTTATTTTGTTTTTGTTTTATAAATTACATTAGTAATTTTTTTCATTTCACCACTAAAACCAAAACTCAGGGTCCTGTTCATATTTATAAGTGATATAGAGAAACGCAGTGCCTTGCACTTATGTTTCGAAATGAATATTCTTGATAAAGCTGATTTAACCCAATTTCACAGATATGTTGGTTGGTTCCTTATTGTATTTGAGGATTCTACTATAGAGTCATTTTAAAATAACTCTATCTTCTTTTAACTCTTTAATATATTTGTTTTAGATATCAAACTGGACCCAATAAACATGGAGGCAGCTTAAATGTTAGGGTTAAGGGGCAATTTCCAATCTATAAAAAAAAGAATAGATGCAAGAATTTGTAGTTACTGGAATTATGTATTTATTACAGCCAATATTTGGTATTTTATATGAATCTGCGTTCAACTTTGTTATTAAAATGTAAATACAGATAGTATATTATGTTCAGTTCTTTTATCCTGATATTTCTTTGTCAGTGTTTATTTAGTTAAAATTATTAATCTTTTATTTTCTTTAAATTTGTTTCTTGATTTTGAATGAATACTGATTATTAAAAATAATGCTCGATTAAAAATCTAAAAATAACTTGTTTTAGAAAGAAATAACTTTTCATTGCAAGTATCTAAGAGAATGGTTTGTAAAATTGTTGAAAGTTCCAGCATTTTCACAATATTACACAAATAAATTGCTGCTGTTCCTTTTTTTTTTTTTTTTTTTTTAATTTTAACCAGTATTTTATTGTGAACCAGTTAATAATTTAACTATTTTTTTGGCCATAAAGAATTTTTCATTACTTTTTGGTTGTTTTGTTTTATTCAATTCAATGGAAATTTAAACATCTATCTTAAATTGTCTTCTAATGATCATAATTCTCAAAAACTACCTACTGAAAATGAATGAATTATCAAAATTAATAAATAAATATTTCAATTATATTGACATAAAATTGAAGCTACGATGTGAGGGGGAGTAGGTTTGAGACACAACACTTTGAACGGTTTACTAATATTTCATTTATAAAGTGCGAACTTAATTATTTTCAAAACTGTATTTTTATTAATTAGTTGGTTTTATATAATTTATATTGTGTTATTAGAAATTTATTGTCTGTTTCTTACCCTACCTATTATTTACTAGTCCAATTTTAAGCTATGTGACGATAAAAGATTTCATCCTAATAGATTTCATACTCCCATTCCAAAGTCACAAATTAACATAAAAACCAATCCCAAACTATTCCGATCGGATTTGACCAAAATATACTATCCACCGACAGTTCTAAAACAGAAAACACTAGAAATATTGTCTGAAAAGTATAAAAATTATCTAAAAATTTATACAGATGCATCTAAAGATAAAAACAAAGTTGCAGTTGGGATATATGATGTCCAATATAACTAGGATACATCAATAAACCTCTCCACCAAGTTTAGCATATACAGTGTCATTGAAGCTTTTAAAATAGAAAACAGAAAATATAAGAATACAAAACTCGTAATTCTAACAGATTCTGCTTCTGTATGCAATTCACTCAGAAACATACATCAAAAACATATTTCATCTTACCTAATAAAGAACATAATAGAAGTTCATGGTTCATCAAAAAACAAATTTAAGGTCCAATGGGTTCCATGTCATGTGGGTTTGTACGGCAATGAGCGAGCTGACAAAATAGCAAAACGATGTTCAAGTAGAATGGATAATGTGAAACTCCCTTTGCAGGAAATTTTTTGATTGTTAAGAAAAGACTTCATTATTGAATGGTAGGATAGGTATGCCTGGGAGTCAAGTTCAAAAGGTAAAGATCATTTCACTATCCAACATAATGTCTCTCCACGCCCATGGTTCTCTAACACTTGTGTTAAGCTAAACAGAAAAGATATAGTCTTACTTACAAGATTAAGAATTAGCCATGGTCGAACAAATCGCGGCTTGACGTTAATTAAAGTTAAAAAAAATGTTAAATGTTCGACATGCAACTCCATCGAGGACCCATTACACATTATACTAAGGTGTAGTAGATATGATAAATACAGGAACAAATATCCCCCTCATCCAAAACAATGGCGCTTTCCTCCAAGGACTGGCAGATCTAGATAGGGCTACCATTCAGTTGTGTAAATTTATGGCAGAATCAAAAGTAAAATTTTAAAATTAAGTAAATAATAAAAATTTACATCCTCATCTTAATTCTTTTATAATATAACAACAGGGGCAATGTAGGACTTCAACGGGAGTCTTGGACCGACGTAAGAAAAGTAAAAAAAAACAGATTTCAAGTTTTTTATAGGATCCTCATAAGACCCATAATGAATTGTTTCATGTGGCACTTTGGTTCAATATTTTCAGCTGACTTTTGTCACTCTTCAGCAGCAGCAGCTTTATTTTTGTCTTGAACCTTGGTATTTTTATTTTTATTATAATTTGGCATTTTCACTCAATGCATCAATTTTTTTTAATGAAGTGTTAATAGTTGGTAATGGAGTAATATATGGAGAAGATGGCTGGGGAGTGTGGTCAGCAAATAAAAAAATAAACTGTTGAGTTTAGCCAGAACCTCACTCAGGGGTAGACCAAGACAAGTGGGGGTGACCTAAGGAATGAAATATTTCATGGCCTTCCCCCCTTCCTTCAGAAAAAAAAATGTGTTTTAGAAAACTGATTAACCTTTGGCCGTGGTGGACGACATAATCGTCAAGCCATGGTGGCTTGGGATTAAGTATGACGATAAGCTATTGTCAAAAGATGTCACTTTTCTGGCTTCGACCTTCCTTTCACCTTGGATTATTCCAAACCATCCTTAGTACTGCCTTAGCTTCCACCAGCTACAATTGTTTGGGATACTTACACCTTTCAGGATTTTTACATTCCTTCAAATTATTTTTAAAAATAAAAAATGGAAAAACATAAATTGATTAAATGATTATATGTATTTATGTCTTCCTTCATTTCTCTTAAGTTCATCAATCATTTTGGCAGTGTTAAGTTAAAAAGTTCTGCTGTATGTACAGAATAGCCCTCCTAATTTTATAAGTCCTTACCCTATGGTACTTAAATAATTTTTTCCTAGCTTTGAAACAGAAAATGTCTGTGAAAAATCTTTCTCCTGATTACAGATTTGTTTAAAAAAATAATTTTAACATTCTGATACAAGACATTTTTTTAGGAGCTCAAAGGTTTCCTCGTTGTCTTTTGAAATATTAAAAATTAATCAAAATCATCTTCAATAATATTAAATTCAATATCATGTTTGTAAAGATCTCTCAAGTTTTTCATTGTTATATTCCTTAGGACTTTTGATTTATTCTAATAAAACAATTTTTCAAAAAGTTTTACAACTTAATAAGCCTGTGTTCTTCTAGATAATTATTTCACATGTAACATAAAACTTTCTGTAGTTGGCAAATTTCTCTACATTAAAAATTAGTCCTGAAAAATGTCTTAATGATTTTAAGAGGACAGATACAGTTGGCAATCCATTGATTAGAGTAATTTACTAGTTGCATTTATTCTTTGAAAAATTGTATTCCAAATTACTGTCATTAGCGCTGTTTTGTATTTATCCATTTCCTTCATAAGTGAATTAGCTTCTAATATGGTAACTTTTGAACCCCCTGAAACTGTACATTTATCTGCAATGTATAATTCATTTGATTTTTCCTTAGGGCTAGGTGTGGGGTACTCCATTTCTTGGATCCATCACTGTTTAAAAAATTTAGATTTCTGGTAAAAAATTTTCCAGCGATGAGTTGAAAAAGTTTCGGATGAACATAGAATATTGAATTTTAATGAAATGAAAAAATAATTTTATTCTGAGACACATGTCCCCTTAGAATAAATACATGGTTTATAATACATTGTGATTTTAGTCTGGCAAGCATTTAAAAGTTTCCAGTAAGCAAAATGAAATTACATTGAGATCTTGTCTTAACTACTGTTTATAATGTTAATCAATATATGCTTAACTATATTGTTTACAATGATGCGGAGGTTTGGTTATGCAATAAGTGAAGGAATATGTTGTTTAAAGTAGTGTTACTAATTTCTATTGTGATATTTAAGGAATGATTAGTACAAAGAGTAAACTTGCGCTGTGTTTTTAAGATGTGCTGGTGAATTCTGTGTTAATCCTCAATAGTTTTTAATACTCAGTCCTAATTTGATTGAAGTTTGCTGAACTTCTTGTTCTAATTATGTAGACATATGTTGTGTACAATTCTTCCCACTGTGTTACCATAGAATGGTACCATGGTGTTGAGATTAAACATTGAGATCTAATAAATACCTTAAATTCAGATAATTTTTTTTATAAATAAAAAAAAATTTAAAAACTAATAATAGTGACTATTAAATCTTTACAGAATTTGATTTTAAAGAGCAACTTACATACTCTTTTTTGTGGTATATTAAATGAAAAGATTTCAGTGCGGTATAAACAATATAGTTACAATGCCTTATGCTGTTGTTTGTGCATTTAATGGATACAAACACTATACCACGTTGTGTGAACATTTTTTAAAATAAAACTTCTTTATCAGCTTCTACAACTCCAGAAAAAAAAAATTATAGAAATGCCGGTATGATTGAGTGACTCCTGTGACTTCATACTCTCGTATAATAATGTAGAATATTTTCCTCCTAGAATTGATTCAGGAAATGGCTGTTCTAACTTAAGCTATAAGAGGGGACGCATGATCATTATCAAAAAAATTTTAATGTATTATTTCATTTCCAGAAGTTTCATGTAGACCAATCTTTTGACTGCCACAATTTTTTTCATCTTTGTAATTTATTATAAATTTTTTACCCATTGTTTTATT
Organism: Halyomorpha halys; assembly: GCF_000696795.3. NCBI lineage: Eukaryota > Metazoa > Arthropoda > Insecta > Hemiptera > Pentatomidae > Halyomorpha > Halyomorpha halys. Next base: position 537,159 of record NW_027108067.1, on the reverse strand, counting down.
TTTACAACTCTTTACTAATTAATAAGTGATTTTAAATTGACTTAATTTTTTTTATTAGTGGCTTACTTCAACGTTTCTTATTCTAATCATTTACTTCTGATATCTTGTAAGTATATTGAGTTTTCTTTTCTAAAATTAGAATTGTACAGTCATAATAGAATACAAAGTTACTCCAAGTTAGATGTGTAATTATATGTTCCTCTAATCAAAGTGCAGTTTGTGGTTGATGTAATTTCTGATTGGTTCAAATGCAGCTCTTCAGAAAATATGTCAACTTTACTTTCAACTTTCAATATTAAATAATCCGTTTTTATTTTATACCAAAAGGTGAGTTTTTATCTGTGACAAAAACACAATATTTTGCTAATCATAATCGGTAATTAAATAAATAACAATAAAGCACCATATAATTGGGAATTAGTTGAGTGGTTACTGCATAGAAGTAATTTTCTAAAAAGCACAAGATAAATCCTATCCCACACTCCCAAATACTTCTTAAATCAAACCCAAAACCTCTGTATTCAGAAGAGGGCTATAAGTTAAAATGTTGCATTATTATTATTATTATTATGTAGTTTTTTGCTACAGGATTTATGTAAAACAGTTTCATTAAATTGGTGCAATCTGAAATTGTCATTAGGCCATTGTTAATTTGCCACTAAGTTTTTGTTGGTATTTATTTTAAAATAAACTTACATTTGAATGCAGGTATAGTTGATCATTGATGAAATCATGGAGATAATGGTTGAGGCTTTGTTTAAAAATTAAAGTAATATACTGATTAATGTTTTGTCACAAGTTGTAGACCTGTATCAGTGCTAAGAAAAAACTAGATCCGATAATATTAGAAACATAAAGAATATAGATAGTGTGAATATATGAGAGAATATATTTGACAAAATAAATTGATATAATATACATGAAAATAAAGAATTTATAAACGAAAATTTTTTTTTAAATAGATTGTAGGAAGATAGTCATAGATGGTAAAGGAAACTATTTTTTACCTTTATTGACCACCACCCGACTATCTTCCTACAATCTACTTCATACGGTCAACTATCTTCTTCCAATTTAAATTTTTGTATAATGGTAAGTGATGAGGAAATGGAAAAATATTTTAGTGGCAGTAGAAATGGAGTACCTGATGTCAAGGTACAAGGTTTTTAATGAGAATTTTTGTCTCTCCAATACAAAAGGAAGTGCAATTAGAGTGGAAGAACATGAGATACAGATAAAGAAGGCAATGGTGTATAATGAATAGCATAATTATTACTATTATTCATTTTTATTAGTATCATTATTATGAGATTTCATGTTACTTTGCTTTATTTTTAACTGTATCATCTTGACTGCATGTTTTAATCAGAAATTATCCAATACATGCATTGATGATTCTTACTTATGGAAGGATTAAGTATTATAAAAGTTTACAGGTTGTTATTAAATAATAACTTAACATTTAAAAGTATCTGTCTGAACAAGAGCATAAGAAGGAAATGTAAATGTAAAAATTACTTTGAAATTATATATATTTATTTTATAAAGTTGTTTCTTATTTTAGTTTTACATTCCCCAACACTGCTTTTAAGACTATATGTTTCTGCGCCCGAAATCACTCGCACATCATCATTTACAAAAAAAATTGGAAAATGTCATTCTACCTACACTCTTTATCTTTCCCTTGCAAATTGGATATCTTCAAGATATATCACAGTTTACTTTTAATTTAAAAAGAAACTTTGGAATTAAAATAAAAACATATTTTAATGAAAGATGTTTCTTTCATTGCATTATTAGGTTAAACAAAAATTAATACCAGAATCAATTACTGTTTAAATATGATTTGATCAAGTACTTTTGGATTGGGCTCTAAAATTTTAATTCAAGTTGTTTTTATCAAATACAAATTACTTTTTACTTCCTATGATGGAACAGCAAAGTTATTCGGAAAAATTTGAATTTGATAACACTCTGATCGATTCACTTTATTCTTTATTCTTTCTTTTTATCTATATTTAGTGAAAAAAATGGAATTATTTGATGTTTTTATAAGATGTTGTAAATATTAATTTTATTTTTAAAGAAATTATTAAATTAGGAACAATGTTGAGGGATGCTTGGACCGTCTTCTGGAAAAACTGTACTTACTCAGTTTCAGTAAGTATCATAACACAATGGTATCGTTACTATAATTTAAAATAATTATTACTGTTGTATTGTACTAATAAAACCATGATTAACAGTAATCAATAGATAAATGTGGAACTATATGAAGTAGGATTATAAAACTTAATACAAGCATTGTTCATTTTAACTGTAATAATTATTGTAAATGACAATTAATTAGAATACCACTGAAAATTCCAGTTTTATCTAAAGCAAAAATGACTAGGAAATATTGCTAATTTAATAAAATTCTTAAAAAAGGATAATTTAACTAAGGAAGATTTATATTCAAAACAACATGTAGGAATCTTGATTTTTTTATTTATGCCTCAGAAAACTACGTACTATCAACAAATTCCAGAGCTTGGTAACAGTAGGAATAAAGAAGAAATTAAATTAACAATCCTCAAGTTGATATTTATTATTAATTTAAAATATTTTATTATTAGTATTTTTACTATAAACACAAAACCTGATATTTTTTGAAATGTTAATATTTATTATGTTCATGTATTGAAATTGAGATTTTTTTTTGTTTGCATGATTACATTTTTCTCTTTTATGTAAGAGTCTTTTTTCTAATGTTTGAAGTATATGTATTCAGTTGGTTTCAAAGAAAAAAGTATATATACATTGTTGCTGGAAAAGTAATAATGCAGACTGTACTTTATGAGTTTCAGAAGCAGATGCCACCTCCTGGGGTGACATATGTTCGTTGTTAAGTTCTTCATTAGTGGGGAAAGGCTCCCTAATGAGGTCTCTCTGGGTTATACTTCTCAGCTCCCAACATTTTTTGTTTATTAGCAGTTCAAAGGTGCCCTTATAGTATTTCGATGCGGAATTATGTATGTTGTTTTTGCAATATAAAGATTTTGAACATAATGTTTGTTAGTTAATAAAGTAATATTTTCACAATTTTTTTAATTGGTCTTATGACACTTCGGTACTTCAAACATATAAGTAAGTTTTTTTAAAAACATTTTATTAGGCTTTATTGCCAGAGAACCAGTGTTGGGGAAAAAGTAATTACCATTTACTTTAGTTTTAAATTCCAAAAATAAAATTACAATTAAAAGTGATTTTAATTAGTTATTACTACTACTTAATGGACCTCTGTAACTGTAATTGAGGTCTGCAATTAGAATTACTAATTGTACCATCTCATATCATTAAAATTACTTTTTGCAAAACATTGGCGACAACCCATTGCTTGGTTGTGGTACAGGTGGATTTAGAGAGGACTGAAAGCCTAAGATGAGAGTGAGAGGGCTAAAGAAAATCCCACTTGACTCAGAACAATTTTCTCAATGTACTTCAGAATTCTTTTCTTGACCTAGATTTGGGTTCCAAAACCTTAGCTGCAAAACACTGGTATGCTTAATCAAGTATACAACCTTACACAGTTTTTTTTCTCCTCAAGTAGCTTCCAATGGCTTAACTTATGGAGTACACATTTTCTCTAATTCCGAATTTCAAGAACAAGAGTATCCAGACAGGTTGTCCTTTCTCTCCCTTTAAGGTGAAAAACAAATTGAAAACTTTTTATTTAAGTTATTTAAGGTATATTAATTTCTATCGACGTTTTCATTATATCTTTATGTTCTAATGACATTGCAAATTGACATAAATTTTTGGTGTCTTTAAAAAAGTCCCATAATACAGTATTTTTGCCTAGTTCTGAGACCAAACAATACTTTTAATTTTCCAAGGAGGACATGGACGATCATTTATTTTACGATCGCACAGATTCTGATCCAACTTCCTCAGAAAATTCCTGAATCCACCATTGACTCCGATCTGGGTACTCCAATCTCCTCCATCATCCACCCATCAAAGCTTCAGGCAGAACAATGAACAATCTCCTCTTTTTGGTGAAATCCTGCCGACATAGCTATTTCAATGGATGTTTTATCTTCTTTTTGTGGTGTGGTTTATTTTGATTTAAATCTGCAATATCCTGCTAAAAACACGCATAATCATAATGTTTGGTGTTAAATATAATAGAAGAGTGAATAGTTTACTTTCATTTTATTAAAAATTTACAAAAGTGGAGATTATTTTGTTTCGAGATATTAAGTAATCCTATTATATCACATTTGGATCGACTGTTTTTTTTTTTTTTAATTATTATTTTTAAATTTATTCGTTTAAATTCATAATTCAATTTAAATACAAGTAAATGTAGCACATAAATTAGGTAGATAATATTTTAAGAAACTATTCTTATTCAATCTTGTGTCGTAACTCTTTGGTTTGTATGTTGGAATAAAATGAAGTGGCAACACTGAGATGCTACCGCTCATTTTTTTCATTAGTTGTTTTTTCAGCAGTGTTCTTGGTTTAAAAGTTAATCCCACAACGAAATATAGTGTTTGTTTTTTCAGTTATTCATAGTGTAAAAACAAGGTCGAATATATGTGTCTCTGTTGGTTCTGAAATCTGTAAGTAAATCAATTGAAATAACTCTTACATATTTATAAATTTCCATATATTGTTTGTCGTACTCCTTTGTACATCATACGCTACACTTACTTTTGCTCTTTATATAGAAATGTTCTTCAATTTAATTACCAGATTTAGATTTAAATTATAATACTCATCCACAAAGACCTTAACATTCTATTCGTTGCAGATTTGGCCCAAAACAGATATGCGTCTTTTCATTCCAAACTCTTTACCCATCCTAACCCATTAATTCTGAACCTCTCATCCTTAACAATCTCTGATAATCCTCCGAGGCGTCTGAAAAGAAGATGGCCACGGGACCTTCTAATTTAAATTAATGCTTGAAGTACCACCAATGGGTTGGTCCTTCCCAAGATTTTCAAGTGTAAATGAAACATACAACATATTTACTTATTGTATTTATTATTTATACAGTTGTAAATCACATTAAATAAATAAATTAAAAAAAAAAAATTATTTCCATCTCAACCAATAGTATTTAATCAGTTGTTTTCTCAAGTTATACTGATGTTATTCATGTATGTAATTATTTGAGTTATCTATGTACATGATATTGAATTTCATTGCAATAAATATTAAGAAGTGTAATTTTTTTATTTATCTATAAATATATAATAAATAGTTCATATTAATTCAAAATTGAGTTACTGAACTAATTTAATTAGTTCATCTTCATACACCAAAATTGGTTGGGTTTAGTTTAATGTTAACTATCATTACTGGTGTATAACCGTATTTTATCATACACATATTTTTTGAGGATTAATAGAAACAAAAACAAGTTTTAATATTAAAATATATAATTTATTATTGTATAAAATTTGGTTTTATATTTGTACGGAACATTTGTGACATTTTTTTTTTTAAAGTTTTTGTTTTTGAATTTGAACATTTGAGTTTTCGTTGTAGGCTGCAGGAGAATTATGCCTTCTTCTTCAAAGCTTCATCGATTTGGCTCTGCAAAAATGTTAAAAATAAATTAGTATATTTTAAAAATTATTTTTCCTACTTTACAATTATAATAACTGCAAATTTACCTTGAGCTGGTTGGCATAGACATTTCCCCTGTCGATCAAGTTCTTGAAAAGAGATTCAAGGTCATCCTTGAGTCCTCCTTTCTTGCTGATCTCAGAATTGACCTTTTCCATCTCCTTGCCGACTGATTCGTAGGCAGACTTGACATTGTCCAGGATCTTTTGGGCATTGGCAGCAACTTCAGGATTTTCCTTCTTCAGGCTGGCGGCGGCTTCGTCAACCTTGGCCTGGAGTCCCTTAATGGCATCTTGGATCTGTGGGTTGCTCTTGATCTGGAAATGGTTTCAATCGTCATTTTATGTTTTTGTGTAATTATTTTTTTCGGTGAAGGTTTAAAGGTAATTTTTATATCATTATTTACCTGTTGCTCGATCTTGGTCCTCATATCTTTCAATGCCTGTTCAGCCTTCTGTCCTTGTTCCTTCACAGCCTTGACAACAGCTTCACCATTGGGGTCGTTGGGCAAGTTGAGGGATTTCTTAGCTTCGTCGAAGGTCTTCTTAACGGTGGTTTCCATTTCCTTGATGAGGTCTTGGATGTTGGGGACTGCTGCTTGCTCTGGCCTGGAGAAACCGGGCTGCAAAAAACAAAAAAATCTTTTTTATTTCTAAACATTATTGGAAAGAAAAATACTGAAAATGAAATAGTGATGTGAGCTCCACCGGATTTGAGGGATAATAATACTTTATTAGTCCACTTATTATTGACTAAAATGAGAAGGAACTCTGTGAATTTCCTTGCCACTTTTAGGTAGTCCCTCAAATGAGGAATTCACGGCTGATTCATAAGACGCATCAATCATAATTCGCATGAGAACGAAAATCTATGGCCTTGCGTTGTTGGCGGCCAACGCAATAGAAACCACTCTTCTCTTATTTCCTCCATTTTTAATTTAATTCAAAGAATTAGTGCTAATTTACATCGGAGGTGCATGACTTAAGTTGATGGTGCACATTTTTGCGTGGTGTAAATTTTTTGAGAAAACTATGTTGTGGGGTTTAAATTTGGGAAACATTCAAACTAAAGCGCCTTAACGCGTTTTGCAGAAACGAAGAACAAAATTTATTCATTAATTTTTTATTGTATAAGTGAAGAGGGACAATAAAATCTCTTGGAGTTATTCGACCTCGCACTTGGAGGAAATTGTTTTATACTATGCTGGAAATGGATTTGATTTTTTCCTAATTTAGTAATGTAAGGAGAATTCTCTTTGTATATGCGAGATTGCAAAATCAAACAATTTTAAGCCTGGTACAATAGCATACTTAACTAGCACATAAGTTTATAATGTAACAGATAGGTCAAATATTGCCAGTTAGTCCCAGTTAAATAAGTAACTCCGGATTTAATTTATTTGTCCAATTGTTGTTTCCACTAAAGTTATATTAAATACTAATAATTTTTTTTTTACTTATAAAGAATAAATAATCTCCAGTTTAGTTTATATCATTTCGAGGGATATTGTCATCCGATCTTACAGGACCTACATGGGAGTTGAGCAGGAAACGCTCCAGTCTGAAAGGGCTGAAGGAACGTAAACAAAAACAGAGATAATTGGTTGCGTGGTAAACAGCGAGTAATGGAATCCTACGACCCTCTGCCAGCAACATCACCTCAGCAATAATATTTAGTGAAAATATCATATTTCATCCGGTAAAAGTGTAATTTTAGAAATGTCCGCGTTCAATGTGTAAGGAAGAGATAACTTTCAATGTACATCTTAACTTTTGAAAACTGAGCTTTTAAACACTTAATGATTTTTTAGTCGGAATTAAATTATATAAAATGATTTTCAAAAATTCTAATTAATTACTAAGCCAAATGAATTTTAATTAGGTGACATAGTACTAATATAAAAATCATGTAAAATTAGAAATATTGTTAAGTCTAATATAATGGAATGTATGTATTTGAGTTTTAACTTTTTAGACAATATATATTTAAGAAATGTTTGGTACCTGAGCGATGCAGAAGAGAGCTACCAAAGATGCAACAATGATGTGTGAAGCCATTGTGGTGACTGATGCTGTCCGAGATCCAGCGGTCAGCTTATATACTGCCTGACTGAGACCTTTCGACCCGTCTATCACAGCTGCGTTCGTTGCGTAACTGTCCTATCCTACTCTAGTTTACGTAAACCGTATTATTTTACTGTTTACTCTTTACTTCATGAGGCTTTTTCCTAAATAAAAATATTACAATTATTTTAATTATTAATGGTTTAATATTAAAGCTGTATAAGCCTAAGTAGGATGTAAGACGAAATCACTTAATTCCCTGACGGACCAGCTTTGTCAACCTCGAAGAAGGTTCAGAATAATGTTATAACGTCATAAAGGAAACTTAAAAGTTTTCACAACGTTTTAAACTGAAAATTCAAATATTCAATAAAAGAATTTTTAAAAAAATCTGAAATAGATCCTAACAAAGATAAGATTTTTGTGTTTTTACATATTGTTTTCTCTGACTTTTAAATACATTTATATGCCTCCTAGATACATTTCATGGTACTTAAAGCAACATAAAACCACGTTTATTTTATATATTTCATAGTTTTCACATATTTCTCTTATAGCTACATATTTTAATATTCCCTTTTCAATTGGTGCTTTTTTTTTTAATCTAATTTAAATTTTCTCTAGTTTTACAAAATAAATAATTCATAGATAAAAGATTGTTCTCAATTATTTTTCGAGAAGCCTAAAAGTGTTTATCTTGTAAAACAATTCCAGCTAACTTTTTCAATCTTGCCAAATAGTTTATTTCTGTTAGGGTTACGTTCCAAAAATGTCTCTCCCACTCCTAAATTACCTTTTCCAAAATTTAGTAATGCCAGAGTTACTTCTTATATTTTATTTGGATGTCTAAATAAAATATAGTGTGCAATCTTTAGCGACTAAATTCGTCGAAGAGTTCGCATATGAGCTTTTTAAATATGATAACGAAGTTTAATATAGATTTTGTTGTAAAAAAAACCATTTCTGCGGTTCAACGTATTTTTTAATTTTAAAAGAATAAAAAGTAAGTAAGTCAATTCTCGTGGTATAGCTTTTTAAAAAGTAACATTTCATAAAAATGTTGTACCGAATTTATTGAAGTACCAGATATACATATACCTACCTGTATTTATGTATGTATTCAAGTACTTATTACGTCAGAGGGGTATGGAAAAAAAAAAAAAAAAAAGTAAGGGAATTTCTTTTGAGAAATCTATATTTCAAAAAACCATTCGACATACAATTGTCTATGGGCACTCAAATTAAAGCTAGTTCAATGGAATATAAAGTAATTTATGAAGTTTATCCTCGTAGAAGTAGTAGTTTCATGATTTTTGCAAATGTTAATCGATTTATAGTAGTTTGGACAAATTTTACATGTGTACAATTTATATTCATATGCGAATATCATAAAAACTACTACTTCTACGAATGTACTTGTCATAAACTACTTTATAGTAAGTTCAATTTCCTTTATTTTGAATGCTGACAGACATGCACGTCTTATGGTTCTAGTGATGTATTTTTTCAAAAATCAAACATTTTATCCGAACAACTAGAAATTAACATTCTGTGAATTTATTTTGTCAAATATCATAAAAACTACTACTCATACGAAGATAATCGTTATAAACTATTTCATAGTACATTTAACTAGCTTTAATTTGTGTGCTGGCTTACATCTTTACATCTTATGGTTTCTGAAATAAAGTTTTTGATAAATGAAACTTATTGTCCAAACAACTATAAATCAATTTACTTTAGCAAATATCATGAAAACAACTATTCCTACGAAGATAAAGGTCTTAAACTACTTTATAGTACATTAAATTAGCTTTAATTTGAGTGCTAATAGACATTTATACGTCACATAGTTCCTGAGATATAGATTTCTCAAAATAAATTCACTAACTTCTAATCTTTCAGTACATTTTTATGAAATGTGGCTTTTTAAAAAGCTGAATCACGAGAACCATTGAACATAAATAGCTCTCTAAAGGCTAATATTTAATAAAATTTACCCTAATTTAAATGATCTTATCTCAGGTTTTCTATTGTTCTTGGTAGTTTTAAAGATATAGAGCTCCAAATGAAAATTATTTTTTTTAACGTTTATTAACAGGATACAGCCACCATTTTTTATTTCCCCTGCCTAAACTTTGCGGACTCATCAATTTTGACTATTAATTATATTTAGTTTTTATTGAAGTACTAAAAAATTGGGCCGAAATAACTGCCTTTTTCTTCTTGGTGGTAAGGTGGCTAATGCCGAGAATTATTGAAGGGATTTTTATATACTTTATCACAATAAAATACATTATATTTATTAACATAATTAATAACAATTTATTAATTTAGCAAAGGCTAAATTTTACCTAGCTCTGTCTAAGATCGAGTAGAGGACAATAACCGAAGCCAGTATCCGTATCCCCAATAATTATTGGTCCTAATAAGAAAGATCTAAGTATAGGGAGTTGGAAGGTAAATTTGAAGATAAAGACGTTAATAGTGACCAAGAACTTGAAAATGATAGGCTGACTGACAAAAATCGCAGCCAAAGCAATCCTAGTCCAGACTATTTTGTTTGATGGAGGATGTGGTCATTACTGGTTGTGTGCTCTGCAATTCAAGGGCGTTAGAAACATTTCTTCTGACGCATTATATATTTTTTCTTGTTTTTTTTTGTTGTTTCTTAAAAATAATATCTTCAAGTCCCATCAAGTCGGTAAAGATATTTACTATTCAGAAATAGAAGTGGTTCTAACATTTTTTTATTTTATTTTATTACCCTTCCCTTTTTTTAATTCTAGAATCCTGTACCAACTTTAGGACAGCCGAAAAATCTCAAAATGTTTGGAATTTTTTCAATGCATGTCTGTAATACATTAACAGTTACGCAGAAAAAATCTATATATAGATGGGAATGGTCGAATCTTTGTCCACAATAAACTATTAAATTTACGTGTTTTTTTTTTGTTTTTTAAATACCCCTGTCGCTACGGGAAGGTTCAAAGTTACTAAAATCTCCGAATTCTCATATAGAAAAAAGATTTCGGTGCGTGTCTCAGGAAGTATACTTTTTTTCAATGTTATTTGTTTACCAATCGATTCATCTCTTAATGAATATTAAGAAAAAAAAATTACTGACTCTATTAAGCTATATTATATTTACAAAAAAATTGGTGATTATTTTGAAGTAATTATTTAAATCACCAATTATTTAAATTGGAGTATTTTTTCTTCTTTCGTTGACTATTGTTCACATAATCTTTCATAACCCCTCTTCGTTTTATCTCAGTTCCTACGTTAATAGAACAAAGGTTCTATACACAATTCTATAAAGAAAACTACATGTCTGCTCTCTTAACCTACAATAACGAAATGTAAATTTAATGCCCTGATAAAGGCGAAATATGGGTTTCAAATAAAGTAAAAATTTGTTTAATTAGATCAGGTTTGCCACACGAAAGTCAGTCGGTCTGAAAAAACAGTTTCTGTTTCATTCGTTATCGCATTTATTTGTTTAATTTATATTACCAAATCATAATAACGAAGTACAATTTTATATGTTTATTTTAACTTAAATACAATAATTTATGATAAACTATCAATTGTATTCATTAAATCTATATACATCTTCAAATATAGCTACAGCGAAATATTCCCGGGTCATCTTCTTCCTTGCATTATATAACTTCATTTTTATTTTATTTCCTTAATTATGCTATTTTACCCACTTTTTCAATTACCTATGCATACATTTTATTTCCCATTTCTCTCATCACTTCATTTTATTAATTCTATTCTGTAAAATTATTCATTTTTTGTCATTCTGTTTATATTTTCTTCTTTCTTTTCTGTACTTATTGTGATTGTTATCTTGTTCTGTTCTTAGCCCTGAAGAAGGCTAGAAACTCTAGCCGAAACGTTGGCACAATTAAATAGGTTACACCAACTTATTTGTGTTTCATTTTGACCGCACCCCCAACCATCTTCTCGTACGTCATCCACTGTCAACTATCTCTCATAATTACAAATTATAAAAAGCATTACATTTTGCCTGAAATGAGTACCCTTATTTGATTAATCGCTGAAGTGATGTGGTTGTAAACCATGGTCGTAAAACGATGATTTTCTCTACATTTGTAAAAATATGATTTATATTAATGTATATGAATATGCAACTTTGGGTACCAAAATTTAAAATTTGGCAAAGTTTAACCCTCCAAATTAACAATCCCCTGACACCCGGCGATTGTCACATGGTTTCTGTAAGTTACAAAGTATAAATAGTAGGAATGTAAATCCTAGATTCTTTAGTGTTATTAATTAATACATTGTTTCTACTATTAATTTTTTTTACATATTTACGGTATATAAAATAATAATATATGATTATGAGTTTTCCTCTTTGTTTTTACTTGACAGTGCCATTCTTTTAGATTATCACCTGGTATATCAGTGCAGGAATAACTCTTGAACACACATTCGTACTGTCGTATAACTCATAGGCACCGAAAAATCGTTCTTTTGTTTACATAGTTTTCGATTATATTAGTTGAGAAAATTATTAATTAGTGGTATTCATTTGACGCAGAATTAATTCGTTTTTAATTTCTAATACTATTGCTTTTTCGTTAGGATGCATCGCCTACGAGTTACAGGCAAAAAACTGGGGAAAAAAAAAAAAAAAAAACCCAATCATTTCAAGGTTTTTCGAATTCTCTAAGGTTCTCACACAGTTCTCGAATTAGAAAAAAATTGGATTCTACACCACATATTATTTCCATTCAAATTCATTAATATTAATATTATTATATTAAAATAATTAAATCTATACTGCTATAACTTATGAAGGGTCAGAGGTGCAGTACTTTGTAACGAATTAATGCTACTAGACCAACTGTTGTGTCAGGTGGTGATATTGTCTGAATCACGCTCAACTGCCAGATTTTCACCCAATTAAGGATACCCACTTCATGAGGATGGGTGGACCCCGGAGGGCTTGCTAACGGATACAGGTAACAGATAATAATTATCTGCCACAGTTGAATTCGAACCCGGATCCTTGGAGTTAGTAGTCCATTGCCTTACCAATGGACCCATTCCACATAATATTAAAAATATCATTAACTTCAAAATCGTTTCTAAGTAAAATACACCTGCTGACTGGACTAGGAATAAGACTATAGGCATTATATATTAAGTACGAAATAAAAGTTAAAATAAATATTATGTAACGAATAAAAAAAATAAGTTATTCTTTAGTCAATATAATCATCTATAGGAATAATATTTATAAAAAAAAAAATACATATGCTAAGCATAAACACAACCAAATTATTCTTTAGCATTCTAATTTCATACCTTAAAGTCCTTTTTTATATCTTTAGTTTTTGCTCACAATAACAATACAAACCTTTTAGTTTTTTAATTGAATTCTTTATGTTTAATTTTCCGAGATCAGTATTATATGTGCAATTTTCTTACATAATAAAACATTAAAACTGTTTTATGATTTTCTAAATTATTTGCCACATCGCTATAAATATAACCGGTTATCTAAACGACTAGATTTCACATGTTGTATATTCATTATTGAATCTTATATTTATTTTTTCAACTTCATTTTATTGACACACAACTATTTTTATTTACACCTGTCAATGGAGATAAAAACCAGTAGTATTGTAAGATTAATTTTGAAAATCTAATGAGAGGAAAGATTGGGAGCAACACTCTGCAGCACCTACTATAATCATTAATTTTCTCACTATGAAATATGTTTAGAAAATTGATTGCTGTAATCGAATAATATTTCATTGGTACTGGAATAGCAACTAATTCTTCACCATGAAACTGATTCCATCATTTAATCAATTATAAATAAATTTGATTAACTTTTATTCTATGTCCACACTACATATTTAGATGCTCATTAAAACCTATTCCGCTTGCATGCCACTTTAATATTCTCCACAGAATTATAAGACTGACTTCGCGAAAATCACGATCATTCAAAAACATACGTTCTCGAAAAACAATTTGGAAAGGTCCAAAATGGTCCTAGAGGAACTTTTCAATACAGTATTTGTTCCCACATAGTTTTTCTACAATTCTATTTTCATGAGATATATGTGAGATTATAATTAATTTTAGTCTTATAGTTATAATTATATTTAAAATTAATACTAATGAAATTTTTTAATCCTCAAAACAAGGTAATACGGACTTTACATGGTCCTAGAGGGATTTTTAAATGCTGTATTTTTTCCCAAAATGTTTTTCTACAATTCTATTTTCATGAAATATATATGTGCGAGGTTATAATTACTTATAATCTTATAGTTTTGATTATATTTAAAATTAAAACTAACAAAAATATTTTAATCTCCAAAACAAAGTCATACAACTATTATAAGTCCTATAATTATATGGCCATATTTTATGACTATAGAAAAGATTCGGACAGATTATAATTGACTGATTAATTTTTATTTAATTGTAAAGATCTGATTTTTCATTTATTTAAGGCCTATTACATACAACTTATTTTATAAAAATAATTTGTTTTCAGGTTTTAAAAGTAAAAAAAAATTCTAAAAACTTTTTAAACATTTTTTTTAGCATATCAATCTAAATCACGTACAATTTATTTCTTCTACGGAGTCGAAAATGTCCCGTCAGGACATACTTACATACTTAAAAAAATAAACTACCGTTTCTCGACGGATATTTAAATAAAGAAGCATGCTATATTTTTTTCTTTTCAACTGGAGATAATTTATATTAAAAATGCTAGGTGACAAAAAATATATCTGAAAATAATTATAAATTAAATTTTATAATTTCGAACTAGGTTATCTTATGAAAAATGAGTATTATTGGGGTTTTCCCCAAAAAACAAGCTATAACCATGTTTTGTCTTAGTTATATAAATCGAAACATTTCTTATCGATAGTGGAAACGTCGTTTGATATATACTCGTAGCTTGGAGTGGGGTCAGACATGTCAGCTGGTGTACTCAGTTCACAACGATTATAGGCATCGGACGATCTGTGTCTGACTTGTATACGTGATTTTATAATTCTTATATTCGATAAGTCGATATTCTTAAAAATAAAATCTCGTTATTTATGAAAACCTTCTCGTTCTTAAATGAAAAGAAATTCTATTCATTGTTTTAATATCGCTCCGTGATCCTCCAGTCTGAACTTTCAGAACCGGTGGGCGATTTATTTTTCGGAAAAAGTTATAGAGAATATTTTTTATGGACAGTTAGATATCATTCGTTTCACAGCGTATTTTTATCTGCATAATGCTGAATATATTTTTCTTTAGGACTTATGAACGTTGACAGTGAGATTCGTAAAAGATTTTTAATGCTAATGTTTGAATGCTCTTTCGTGATTGAAAGCTTAAATTTAAATTAAAAAGGTAGAATTATGATGCTGTATTAAATTATCGATTCCTTGAAAATCATCGAAACCTCTTGACCCAGCAAGATTTATTTTTAGTCGTATAATAATGTCAAAAACAAAATAAAATTCAGTAAATAGTTATTTTGCAATTTATCATTATTTCATTATTTATTTAAAAGTATACGTTTGTTAGTAATTTACTAATAATAATTTATATCTTTACAGTCCTCATTATTAAATATCAATAAGAATAGAACAATAAAGGGTTTCTAAAACTTTTGACATTTATTTATTCCGTCAAGCCAACGTGTTTTATAAAATTTCGAGTATTGACACTAAAAACACATTAACTAACATATTTATTTCATACAGAGTTGAATTAAAAGTAATTAGAATAACAATTACTAGCAAATTACTGTAATTTGGATTTGCAGAGATACAATTACAAGTCATTGTAATTGTAATTACAAATGTTTGGGAAAATTCTGTTCATTGTAATTGTAATTACAAATGCTTGGTAAAATTCTGTAATTGTAATTGTGGGACCACAATTACAATTACAAGGTGAGCCAGAGTAATTGCAATTACAAATTACATACTTATGTAATTGTCATTGTTTTCCTACAACTCCAAGTAATTGTAATTGTGATTACAAATACTTAACACTAAAATGGAACAATTCTGTTTTATAACGGCTCCAAAATATGATAATAATAGCTAGTTTAAGATAACGTGCTGCCGTATAGATTTATTAAAATCTTACGGTTTATTTGTTTTCGAAGATGCTGAAAATAAATATAAAATCGATTATATGGTCTCCTGCTTCCGTGTCAATTAATTTTAAAGAAGTAACTGTAATTTCAATTATTAGCATCAAGAAGTAATTGTTATTGAGAATCACAACTACAATTACTTCAGTGTAATTGTTCTTCAAAACTACTAATTTTTGATCTTTTAGACGATTTAATGGTTATCTTAGTGTAATTACAGTGCCACTAAAACATGCAATTTAAGGTGCTCATTACTCATGTAATGATGACTGCCTAACTCTCATTTAAGGGTTCAGATATTTGCATTATTTATTTTTCCAAGAAGACTATACATTCTCATTAATTTTTCTTTAAACTTTAAAAGGATCAGAAAAACGTTTTACCTTTGACCAAATTAATATACTTTCTGTTCTGAGGCATGAAAGCCCCCATTCAGGATTAACATTTGATTAGGTCATTCTTTTATATTAAAAATAGTTTTTGTTAAATTAAGATGTTAGAACATTCTTATAGAGAGACCTTCAATTTTTTAAACATGACTAAAAATAAAACTGAATTATTCGCTTTTGTAGACTAAATTCTTCTTGTAGAGTCTGTCCATATTTAAACCAAATATTCTTCACAACTTAAACTTGAATAGGGTTTTGTTCTTCCTAAAAAATTGTCTTTAGAATTCTTTATACTATTCTATATTTTATTAAACTTCCTCATGTTTTACAGCCAAAGTATATGAAGTCCAACCATAAAGGCGCAGTTGAAATAATTATTGCTTAAATCCTACTTTTTACCTTTCTGGGAAGAAGATGCGAGCTAAGTAACTTTATTTTATTTTTAATCATAGTTAAAAATTGTGACTGTCAGTTGTAAAACAATAGATAAATTTTCATTTGATGTTTTTGGCTTCGCCGGATTTTTTAGAATCGATTTTATAGGTTTTTGGAAATTAGTTTTAGAAAAATTGTTTTTTTAAAGTAATAATGTTGTTACTAAATCATGGTAAGTGACTACTGGTTGAAGGTAAAACGTAGGACTTAACAAATATTTTAACATTATGGAGTTGTTGTTTTTTCAGTTATCATGATCCTTAACTATCAAGACACATTCGTTTTACTTATTAGTTAAATGTTGTAGGTGTTAGAAACTATTGATTCGGGTCTTCTTGGAACAAATTATTATAGTAAATTCATTCTATATATTGTAAAAAATAAAATAAATAAAAAAAACAGATATTGTAGGGTTTGACTGTAGTGTGTTCTCAGATGTTATTTAGGCTATTTAAGGTTCTTACTTCCATTTGAGGTTATGACCTTAATTTTACAGAAAGTCATAAAAATCACACCGAGTTTTTTTTATTTCCCTAGTCAATTTTAATTTTTTAAAACCGCTAAACTCAGCAAAACCTCTGCTTTTTTTTTATCTTTATCATATGGCAAATGGTTTTATTATTGGAGCTCTGTTGAGGAGCGGAAGGCAATGGCCTCACAATAACGAGATAATAAATGTTATCATTTCAGAGTCAATATCATTGCCATTAGATTACTCAGAAAGATAGATGATAATTCTAGATTATGTTGGATTTTTTTTCTTTCAAATAAATTTCATAATCCTACAAGTTTCACTTGAGCTATGAAAGAACTTTAATTTATTCTTGATATGATAAATAATTTTTTAAAAAAACGTATATGTAGGTAATTATATTAGGTATTACCTATGTATACATTTTATTTTCCACTTCTTTCATCACTTTATACTTATTAATTTCATTCTGTAAAATTATTTACTATATATCATTCTTTTTATATCTTTTATTTATTTTTTTTTTATTCATTGGTTGTTATCTTGTTCTTTGTTCTTAGGTCTGATGAAGGCTAGAACATCTAGCCGAAACGTTGGCACTATTAAATAAGTTCTTTTAACTTATTTGTGTTATATTCACCCCCAACCATCTACTCATCATTAAAAAAACTTAAATAGTGATTATACTATCTATATTGAGCCAACGTTTCGCCCCATTATTGGGTTCCAAGGACTCAATCCGTTATTTCTTGTGATCTTGATAATCACAAGTTTCCAATGAGGGAGAAATCAATAGTTCCAAAACTACTCATGCAATTCATTTAATTTTGAAAGAAATCCTTTCACCTCATAGAATTGAAAAAAAAAATACCATCTAGAAAATGAAAAATGGACATTTGTGGTTTATAATCATTACTCCCATTGTGAAACCACAACGAAGAATGTTGCATTAATATAGTTTTGGTGTCCTACCATTAAATTAACGCTCTAAAATTATCAAACCTTAGTTCAAGATGTTTATACCGGAAAAATTTAAATAGAATTTATTTTAATTGTTTTTTAAAATAATTTGCAGCCTATGAGCCTAATATGCCAAAAATCAGGATTAGCGATTAAAAATTTAACTAAGTAGATTTATTTTTTCCCTCCTTCCAACCGTTTATACATACAAAACGAGGGATGCCGTGGGTATCAAGCCGATCAAAAATAAATAAGGATAAAGATGAAAAAGTTTTAATACATTTTGGACTAAGGTATCGGATTTCTTCGACTGCTCGAATGCTGAGTCGCGTAAAAACAGAAACATTATACAGGAAAAAATTACCGGTATAATCTGATGGTTTTTTTCCGGTCCATTCAGCTCTTTCCGGTTGTGACAGTAGTTGTTGACATTATTATCTAATATCAAAAATGGTAATGTATTTTGTTTCCTTTTCCTCTTAAAATTTATAATATATCATAATTTAATATAAAAATTAATTTAAACCCTGTAGTTAAAAGTTCCAAACTCCATTTTTTATCTTTTATTAGTCGAAAAGAAATACATTAATATAAATTAGTTAACACTTCGGGGCTCGACTCCTATCTTGGAATAAAATGAAAAATAATTTTATTCTAGAACGTGTGGTGTCCTAAGAGTAATTGCGATGAACAATTGACTGCCAGTTAAAATGTTTTCATTACTAATAGTAATATAAAAAATAAAACTGCTGAAGTTTAAGACTTGATATTTACAAACACTCAAAACATTAAATAAACAATTGTTGAAAATTCTATATTGAAATAAATTAAAAACATATATCAAAGAAAAAAAAAAAATGTATATTCATGCATCCTGTTTTATTTTTACTTATTTGAGGAATGCTGATAGTTGAGGAGTAGGATAAATAATTTATGTTTTAATGAAATTAATGAAGGGATTTTAGGGATGGATGTGGGTTGAGAATTCCTTAACGAGGTAAATTATAAAGTGTAGGTAGAGATTTTTATAAAGGATTTTTTGAAGGAAACGGTTGTATGCAAAGGAATATACAAGTTTGTGGGTTGGGTTCCCGTATTTAAGGAGTGGATAAGGATATATGGGATAGACAAAGCGCGGATAAGGAATTCTTTTAAGGAAGGATATCTTGATAACTATTGTTCTGTAATCAATTGACAAAGATTTTTGTTTTTGCCTTTTCAAGCAATTTTTCGTGTGTCTAATGACATTTTTTTTTTTTTTGGTTGGCTCAACAGCTACCTAAACCAGCCTTCTCCACGCCTGCCAAGATAAAGAGTATCATCGTTTGAAAATTCCATTTTCCGTCAGGTTCCATCAACATAATCGACGCAATTATACTGTCATCATGACATTTGATGAGGAGAATGCCGAAAAGGGAAAAATGCATGACATCAGTTATATTTAAAATATAATATTAAGACTCGGAAACTATATATATTGTATTTATGAGCTGAAGTCAAAAAATATTCCATTCAAATTTTTTTATCATTTTACAAATCTTCACATTGTCTGTATACAATGTTTTGTCATCATCAGGCCTCCTGCAATTCCTAACAACCATATATTAATAATGAAAATACCAAAAAAATAATTTAATAATGATTTACTAATAAGTAGTTACCTTATTATTTTTTAAAATATAATTTCATCTATATATATATAAAATAAAGATAATAAAAAGTCCGAATTCTCGATTAGAGAAAAAAGTTATAAACGAAATTGAGCGGTTTTGGTTTATACATCAGAATGTAAAGGCTTTGACTGTTATTGTACACCAATCGATTTGTCTCTTGCCGAGGAATAAGAAAAAAGCATTACTGATTGTATCAAGCAATATTATATTTACGAAAAATTATAAAACCAATATATGGCTTGGGGTAAAGTATTTCAATAAATCTTTTTTATAAAAATGTAAATCATATTCGTTTTTAGATTCGTCTCAAAGTACCAAATCCCATTTTTTACAAAAATTAGAAATTTTTCAACTTCATATATTTTTTTTCTCCCGGTAACTATTGTTCACATAATCGTTGATAACTCTCCTAGGTTAATGGAACCGTTGGAAAGCTGAAAGTCTCATCTTTCAGCCTAGATCATTTACTGACCCATATTTATTTATAAACCCTCATAAGGGCGAAATATGGGTTTCAATAAAGGAAAAAAATTCATAAATTCACCTCCGGTTCTAATTTGTTTAATTAGATCCAGTATGTGCCCTTTGATACAGTTTATAGAGCTCTGCTGCCAACCACCATGTTTGGTGTAGATTAGTTGTGCAGTATTAAAGTTATATCTATTTTTTTATTTTTAAAGATAAATCAAAGGTATCACCCAATAAATAAATAAATATACAAAGTAACGCGTATTGTTATACGAAGCTTAATATGATCACAATCCGAAAATTAAGGGAGTCGTAAACGAATTAATAAGGTTAGTATGCACGATTTACAGAACAGTTAGATGTATAATGTGGATGGATTATCCTTAGATTCGGTGGGAAGAAGGAAGAACTCTTTCCTACTGTTCTAGAATTATTATAATTGAGGGAATAATTGAATGAATGTAGCAATTGAAAGAGTTTAATCCTTTTGCCATTCTGTCAGTTCAGGGTCTCTACTGGTCCAATTTTCAGATAACAGTTAATTGCAGTGCAGATCGCCACTGCTTGCATAATCCTGTCGAAGCAATACTTATCGTTCATATATTATAGGTCTGAGATTTGGAAATAGATTGTAAAAAAAATCAAAATTATTTCGTCGTTCATTTAATTCTTTGTTTAAGATTGAAGCTAGCCTATCTCTTAAAGCAGTGGTTTCCAAACTGCCTCAAGAAAATGCCGCTTTCTCAAAATATAAAAAAAAAAGAAGAAGAAAAAATGAAAAAAAAATTGAAAAAAGGAAATATACAGTACAATATTTATTTTTCACTCCGTTTTCTTCTCTCCCACATCACATTTTTAACCGCTCTAAGTATAATTGTGTCGCAAATTTATTCTTACTTGACAGGTGCGACGTAAATTTTTTATAGCCCAACAAGGATTTAACGAAATTCTTTTCAGGCCGACAACAGTGCCGTGAAATTAATAAGAGGTACCAACCCGCACAATCTGAAAATTTGATTCGTATTAACGATTTGGTCGATTATACTCCAACCTATTCCTAGGTTATATTATATACCCTATTCCTAGTGAGCGTCCAGGCAAACATATGCCATCATTGTTGACACCGCCTTCAGCGGACCCGGCAACCATTCTTATAATGCCATCCCGGCAAAACAAGAAAATGAAATAGCCGGTATATGTATATATATTTGTAAATGCCTTTTTCTTTGCTCCAGGAGGTAAGGAAAAAAAAATAGAAATCCAACACAAATACTACAGTATTTGTACAACCAAATTTATTCCTTGTTTAAATCGAAATTTGAGGGACACTTTTTTAATTTCAATTTTTAATTTTGTTATTTTTTTTTATTAATTTATTGTAATTTACAGCTGTACAAAAAAATACAATAAGTAAATATGTGGAATGTCTCAAACACTTGAAAATCTTGGGAAGGAACAACCCAATCGTGGTACTTTAAACATTAATTTAATTAGAAGGCCCCATTGCCATCTTCTTTCAGACACCTCGGAGGATTATCAGGGATTGTTAAGGATGAGCTATTGAGAACTTATGGGTTGGAATGGTTAAGTAGTTTGGAATGAAAAGACGCATATCTATTTCGGGCCAAATCTGCAACGAAAGTGATCTTTAGGTCTTTCTAGATAAGTTTATTTGTGACATAATTAGGGGCATCAAGGATTTTGGATTGTAAGGATTGGATACGGGAGGAATTTGATGGTTTGGTAGAGCCCTACAGCTCAATTCTGAATAATCAATGTATATTGATTAACATAGTACATAATAATTTGTTGTAGTAAATGGTAAGTTTAGAGCGTTTATTTTCGATTATAAAAATTGATTTGTCTTTTTAGAAGTAAAATCTACCATAGAAGCCGCTTAGAAAGGAGCCTTATTCACAGATAAAATATGCAGTTAATAAAAAAAGTCTGCATACACTTATTATTAATCAAAAAAGTGGGTTAAAAGTAAAAGAGAAAAACAGATGAAACAATTTATTTACTTTTTCCTTTTAAATACAGGACCTTTTGATTAATTTGGTACATTTTAAAGTTGTTTAAAAATTATACAAATACAACAGAAAATGATAGAGAAAAAGTAACAATACGTTTTCACAAGAAAGTCTGCATTCACGGCATATATGCATTCTATAACAAAATAATTATCAATGCAAATAATTGTCTAATGGTCTTTGGGACGTCCTTCATTTTTTATTACCTCTCTCAAACGATTACTCATTGTGCTAACTTTTTTGTTTGTAAAAACCACTCCTCCTTAAGGACCTTTCATAGTTGCCGTTTATTTCTTATTTTGTAAAGCCTTGTGGTTAAGGTCAGGGGATTGTGGTGGAGTTTTGTAACTGACACGGAGCATTGTACAGCAACCATTTTTCGATCCTTCTGGCCCGATGTTTAGGATCGTTATACTGTTGAAAAATAAAATTTGATCTTAGAACTAACTTGGTAGCACTGGCAGATTTTGTTTTTGGGACATCTACGTATACATATTGATCCATCATTCCCTCGATGATCTTCAAGCTTTCTCCAGCTGAAGCCATAAAGCCCCAAACCATGATCCCTCCTCCTCCGTGCTTGACTGTCGGGCATAAATTTTTCCATTTCATCGCTTGGTTTTGTTCTCCTTTGCACTTTAACGTTGGCATCAGCACCGAAAATATTAAATTTAGACTCATCCATGAAAATTACTTTGTCCCAAAAACTGATAAGCTTATCAATTAATTTTTCGCAAATGCCAACCGCTTAGCTCGGTTAACTTTGCTAATATGCGGCTTCTTGGGAGTTCTTAGCGATTTTGAGATTTTTTTTTAGTGAATTACGTACCGTTTGAGGTGTTATTCCAATGTTGTAATCCCACAATAAATTAGTAGCTAATGTAGGAGCACTTATTTTAGGGTTTTTATGAACACTTCTAAAAATAGCAGGATCATGACAACGCTGAAGCTTTTTGGCCGCTCTGATCTAGGCCTACTAGCAATGCAACCTGTTGTATTATAATTTCCAATAATAGTCTGAACCGTCGAAATACTTTTATTAAAAATTTTCGCAATTTCGTGTAATGACTTCCCTGCGGTTTTACGATCAACAATTAACTGCCTAATCTCTCCTGAAATTTTTATTTTGAGTAGTTGTTTTCACATGACTTTGATTGTAACTGATTCTTTTAAGAAATAAAACCACAGAAAATCTCTTTGAATATAAACAAATTAAATGTTTATTTAAATTCAAATGATTAAATCAAGGTGTATGTAGACTTATTGGTTGTAACAAACAATGGCAGACATTTATTATGAAAGGCTTTGTATGTATTCAATTCTGAAATGATATGATAAGGATGATTCAATCTTCTACAGACCTTTATTTAATAGAAAAAAAAAAAAGTATAACTTTAATTAATACATGATAATGTATACTATTTCATAAATGAATTTATATTATGGTATGTAGACTTTTTTTACTAACTGTATATCCATGTTTTTGAGAATCAACTCATATAAAATTAATTGTAGGAAGATAGTCCGCTCAGTAAAAGTACGAAATAGTAAAAAAAAACTATTTAATATTGACCAACTTCGCCATGGTTACACGAAAACAGAATAAAAACGTTGTAAGATGTGACAAGATAATTAGAGTACACATACAAAGAGAGTAAAAAATTATACTAACAAATTTTTAAAATAAAGAGGCAAATTAAGTAAAAAAAATAGGAAACTGGTTAATAATAGGTAGAACCATCTGTGATAGAATTTTAAACATAGAACTACAGTAATAAATACTAGAACAATACTTATGCATACTAGAAACAGTAAAAAATACGGTAACAGGTAAGAATAAAAGTAAGAATAATAATAATAAATAATATAAAGTTTATATGAACATTTTTTATGTATCAACAGCGGTTCTGGTCAACATACGATTTTATCTTCTTCAAAAGCATTAACAAATTACAACAGTCTTGATAATATTATATTAATTATATTAGATAATATGAATTATTTTTTTATATTGGTTGATATAATTCCATGAATTAATACTTATCCGTTTCATATGGATAAAATCTTACCGAGGTGGGATAGGAGCTACAACTTTTTGAATTATAAAAAACAAGACTGCAATGATATTGTTTCGTAACCCCAGATAGTTAAATGTTACCATATCTTCTCTCTAAAGATTGTTGGGAAGATAAATATTTAATTGTGCCATCGCTGTCCTTGTTATTGTTATCAAAAGAAAACTCCACTATCTGGTGAAAGAGTTATCGGAGTAGATATGTCCTGTAGGCTGGACCTTAATATCAAGGACAAATCGAGGCGGTAAAGTAGCAATTTCGAAAATAAGGAAGTTTTACTTTCACTTATCTATGGAAAGTAACGGAAAGTATTGTGATAGTGAAAAATTTTCGAATTCAACTTTTCGACGAAAATTAACGTTTTTAGTCCAAATAACCTAATCTCGCAAAAAGTCTGTGAATAGCCTAGCTCAAAAAGAAAGTATTGCGAAACTGAACTCACCTGGGATGTGACAGCAACTTTTTCGCTAATTTCGACTAACTGAAAGTGCCACATAATAGATTTTCTCAAAAACGGTTATAACGATTTTTATTGAACTCTGCATATTAATGTATAATCAAGTGATCTTTCATATCAAATAGATTTCATCTTATTTCATAATTTAAAGGGCTTAAATGCCGAATATTTCAAAAATCGTCCTAGGCTAATTAATTAACAATTAATTTAAATAATCTACGGATTCATGCTCATCCCATGCTTATCTCCAGTTTGGACAAAAATAATCTTTTTAAACTAAATATCGATATTTCGAAGAAAAAATATCGTAATACTTTTTCTAATCATCCATATCGATATTATCAAAAACGTTGAAAATCGAAATAAATAAGAAATTATCAAAATACCGAAATACCTTTTTTTAGCTTTTGATAAAATGTTTTATTTATTTATTTATTTTTTTTTAATAAAATATGGATATTTCTATTAAATAAAATATCTAAATATGGTTTCTAATCTTCGATGTCGATATTAATAACAATTTCGAATATCGAGAGGAATATGAATTTATTAAAATAGAATATCGAAATTCTATTTTTATATTTTTCATTATTTTTTTGGTGGCGAATTACTCATATTTTTATAAAATAATATCTTACTGTCGTTAATAAATTTCCATATGGATATTATTAACAATGTCAATTATCGAAATGAAAATTAATATATTGTAACAAAATATCAATATTTCGATAAAATAATATCGGGATATTGTTGATAATCTTCCAAATCGCTATTATCAAATATGTTAAATATCTAAATAGATATTAAATTATTGAAACGAAATATCGTATTTCATTTTAAATTTGTCTAGTATTTTTAAACAAAATATCGACATTTCAATAAAATAATATTTGAATATTGTTGATAATTATCGATATTAATAACATTATCAAAGATCGAATGGATGTTAAATTATTGAAACAATATACCGATCCTTTGATAATATAATATCGCACGGAATATTGTTGCTAATGTTAGAAACCAATAATTATAAAAATGTCATATCGAAATGAATATGAAATTATCAACATTAAATATAGAAATATTATTTTTAAGGTTGAATATTTTCTTTAACAAAATATTCATATTTGGATTAAATAATATCGGATTATCTTTGCCATATTATATTTTGCCACGAATATTTCCTCCTTAATATATGGTTATAGTTATTTTATCAATATTTCTACATCTACTTTTAAGGTGCGACCTTTTTTTTTTTTTTCTTTTTCTTTTTTTCTTTAGAAAGCGATATTCCGATATTATCAAAGGAAAATATCGATATTCCGACATTATCGGTTACTGGATAAATATCGGATATCGGAGACAAAATATCGATATCGATATCCCATCCCTACTAGTATGTACTGTAATAGTTGGAATTCTGTTTTTCAGTCTTGTTTCAGGATTCCAACTAAATCGTTAGTCCAAGGTAGCATATCAAAAAATAATTAGAATTACAATTACAATTTGAAACTACGGGAATGAAATTACAGTTTTGATTAGTAATTACAAATACCTTGTGAACCACTGTAATTGTAATAATGACCCTAAATTACAATTATCAGTTGAATTAAATTGACGCATTAAATGTTATTGCAATTAGTTTTAGTCAAACACTGTTTATCTCATGGTACATGCTACGGCTGTCTTTTTAGACTTAGTATAAAAGTTAAGGAAACAAATTAGGTAATATACTGAGTTTTCATAATCATCTTATGTAAAGCTTCATTCTTTTATTTAACTAAGATTTAATATAGGCATAATGGGCGGTTTGATATTTGAGGAAGCAAGGAGTCTTTCCTAATGTGACACAGTTTTTATTTCAAAAGGCCTTGAGTGATTTTCCAAATGTGTTAGTAATCAGATGATATCTGGCATCTACTAGAAAGGAATATTCCCATGTTATGGAAAGCGCCAAATCAAAACAAAACAAGGGTAATAAACACGAAAAACAATATCATAAAGCATAAATAAATAATGATAATCAATTTTGAAGATGACCGTCTGTAATAAGGAAAGTGGTCCTTCAAAGTAAAAGAATAGATAACATAAAATAAAAGTAAACTAATAATTAAAATATGTGAAAAATTATATATAAATAAAAAGAAGTATATTAAAGAAAATAAAAATAAGATGTACAATGAAAATTTAAGATAAATAAACAAGAATTACCAAAAGGTATTACATTAAATGAAAACGGAATTAATAACTAATAAGGAAGTAGATATAAGAGAAATTTAAGAATACAGTACACTCTAAAAGACGGAAAATAATAGAAATAGGAAAAAAATAAAAGTTAAAGAGATGGATGTCCTATTCTGTTCATTATTTTATTTTTGTCTTGACCATTACTTTATTATTATGTTATTTTATATTTATCTTTTATCTGCTTTTTATTTGTTATTATTTTCGTTTTCGTTAATTGTCTAATACTGTTTTGGGATTCTTGTTTATTTTTACTGTACATTTTATTTTTATTTTTTAAAATTTAGTTTGTTCATTTTTATATAAATTTTCACATATTTTAAATAATTTTACCTTATCTACTTGACCATCACACGGAAACCAATAATGTAATGCCACGAGGTAGGTACCCTTAGATCTTTTTTTTTTTTTTTCCGGCCAAGACTCCCAGTGTCCAATTTTTTCAGGACTAATTCTTAATGTAGAGAAATTGCCAACTACAGAAAATTTTATGTTACATGTGATATTATTATCTAGAACAACACGGGCTTGTTAAGTTGTAAAACTTTTTGAAAAATTGTTTTATTAGAATAAATCAAAAGTCCTAAGGAATATCACATTGAAAAACTTTAAGGATCTTTACAAACATGATATTTTTTTTTTTCTTTTTCGGCCAAGACTCCTCATTGGAGTACTATACTGCCTAACCATGGTTGGTGGGTCAAAGTTTTTCATTTTGTGGGACCGCCACTCGATGAAAAAAGTCAACGCTCCAGGCCGGATTCGAACCGGTACCGCTAATAGACATCAAATTGGTAAGTCTGTGTCTTAATGGCTCATGGATAATTATTAACAATATTTATTAATTCAAAGTAGCTAAAAAAAAAAGAAAGATTTACTTTGTTGTCTTTAGGTGTACATCCTGACAAATATAATAATAATGATTTCACGTGCGTCCCATCGGACGTGTACCACAAGTGTAACACGTAAGTAAACATATATGGTGGTTTGTGGGCAGTGTTAGCCTGTCAGAATTCTAGGAATTCATGACTTTTGTAAATCCCCAAAATTGCTAGAAAATTTTGTCTTCTACAATCGCTTCAATGTAGATGGTGGTACACGGAATTTCACTTCAGACGATCCACCAAAATTGGCCGCGTGCGATCGTCTGACTTGTCGGCCACCCCTGGAACAGACCAATAGTTCCGGTGTTTCGCGAGACTCTCCAGGGGTACCTCGTAATAATTTAGAAATGGACCAATCACGTCAACTCAAAACAGTTTTAACCTTACCATCTCAGATTTTCTTAAAATTTTGCGGGGTTGTTGAGAACTTTTCTTATTTTGTGGCAAAAATGCGAATCGCTTTATCTTTATCAAATGATAATGTAGAGGTTCCGCTATTTTCCTACTTCACCAAAAGGGTTCCTCCAGTTTCTTCCTCCTCCCGAAAGGTTTCCCCTACTAAAAAAAATGTTGACAACCACTGGTAAATCAAATTTCCCTTCAGGTATTTCAAGTTGAGTTTCCATTGTCGTTTATGCGATGTGGAACGTTGCGTGGGAGCTAGCGAATAAATAAAGCTCAGTGTTTTTTTTCTTCTACTGAGGCTGGTGTCATTAAGAAATATTTTTTTATCAAAAGCCGTTGAACTTGTTCTATTTTTTTGTCTCCCCGCTCAGACCTCCAGCAGTAACTGGGGGGCAGTGACCTTACATTTGTTTGTAATTTCAATCGGTTTATAAGAATTATGGTTATCAGTTACATATTGTAAATTATTTTCATTTAAGGTTAATTTAATTTTAAAATGTGAAATGTTTGTGTTCTGATTGCTTATAAATAAGAAGTTTAATGGAAGAAAAATAATTCATTAAAAAAAAAAAAAAAAAAAAATGTTTTAACAGTACTGTTCGAAGAATATATGTTTGGCAGATTCAGATTGATATGGATAAACTATCAGAACAATTAGGACCAATTAAGATTGTGAAGTGGTAAAATATTCTATTATTAATAAAAATTTGAACTTTTTTTCATAGAACTCAGAACGCACATGACTTTTTTTTTTTTTTTATGAATTTATGTATAATTAAACTCTAGACAGTATTTTTTGTTCAGTATTCTATATTAAAAAAAGATCGATAGGAATAATATGACCCCAATATACCATAATAAGTTTTGAAATAATTTAGATCGACTGACCTTGCAAGGTTAATATAACAATAAGCACAAAATACTTTCAATAGGAGAAAATATATTTTAAATAGAGAAATAAATTTATTATTCGTTTTTCACACCTCAAAAAATCCTTAAGTAAGAACTTTCATCATAATCTAAAAATGAAACTTATTTACTCAAATTTTTGCCTGTCTAGGAACTTCGATTTTTTTTTCAAAAATCACAAACTTGGACACTATCAATCGACACGAAACTTAGAAGGGGTTTAGGGTCTTCTAAACTGCACGAAGTAGTTTAGTTTAGTCTACAAACCCGAGCTTTATAAACAAATTAAATGGAGATCTAAAATAAAACATTTTTCTTAATCTGAAACTATTTTTTTTTCCACTGTAAAGCCTTAAAATCTAAAAGACATTGATACGGGTTGGAATTCCGGAATTTCAACGTTGGCATTAGATAAACTTATGAGGAGTTATGAAATTATTTCGTAAACGCGGGTACCGGGGGAAAAACAATATCCTTCAAATATTCTCAATTCGTATTTAAGAGTTTCAAAAGATCTTAAAAATGAATCTGATTTGATTTTTCTTAGATATAATTTTGGAATTTTGGTTTTCATACACTTAATCTCATGCAATACGATCAACAATCTTTTATCCTTATTCTACTAAAAAAATAAATCGATTGCTTTATAAAAACCATTAAATACATGCAGAGCTAAGATGTCATACAATCATATAAAAAATACCTAAATATATGAAAAAAAAAATTCTTGGTTCCTAGGGCACATTAGTAAAAACCCTTAGTCTCGAGTCTAATATTTATCGACATAATACCAGCAAAAAGTTTCATTGAAATTGGTAAATCCCCTTCAAAGTTATTTGGGCTCAGAAAGCCTTAAAACGTTTATTTCCCCAGGTTAATTGGTTTCGAACTTTTTCACGATCTCACTACTTCTCTTTAATATATATTTCCTATATACGCAAGTGAATTATAAGAGTATTGCAACCCCAGAACATGTCTAATAGAGATAAAAATTAAATTTGTATGTTTTGTAAGCATATGTAAGTACTCTAATGAAAAACTAAGGAAGATTAAAATGACGTGATCATTTTCATCAGCACCTAGTAATTATAATTAAAAATCTATCTATATATGTAAATTTGTTGATATGGATAATGAATGAATCACAATATAATTAGCCCTAAGCCAACGGGTAAACTTCTTTGGGTTACCTGAAATGTTGACAGGATTATTATTGTAGGGGCTGCTACTCCTTAATTGGAGCCAAAGGATATTCTCCGAACTTTGCTTTTTTCCCGAACATTTGTGGAAAATTGAACTCTCAAGATAGCTATTATATTCAATAGTGTATATTGGAGTAATGGTTCGCTATAATTTTCATATTTAGAAGTAAGTTCTCAGATCGCCACTTTTCTGGTTTGAAAAAAAAATTCAAACCAGTTGGTGATCGAGTTTAAGACTGCGCGCTAACTTATCTATTTTTTTGACTATTCGGATTCCTAACCTATCAGATTCTCGTTATATGTTTTTTTAACATGCAGAAAATTAAAAAAAAAATATCAATTTTATGATCACGCGCTCAGGTATATTTAGTTTAACTTTTCAGATTTCCAACATATACAGATCTCTTACTATCTTTTCTGAGATACCACAAATTAAAACAAAATTGATTTTTATATGCTCGCTTAAGTGCTTAAAATTTATTTTAGCTTTTGGAATTTCTAAAATATTCGGGACCCCAATATGTTAGTAATTTGCAAAGTCAAATTAAATAAATTATCTGTTAAATAAATCAAATGGTATCCTTGTTAAGTTTCAACACTCTTTATTATATCAATAGTTCAACGATTCGGCCATCCTCAAGGACAATATAAACCTTTAACAGTTTATTATGTATTCATAATAATTTAAAAAAAAAACATTTTTGTTACTATTTACAATTTATTTTAATATTAATTTAATAATTGGAATAAATAAAAATTGGGACCAAAATACAATTTGAATTAAAATAATAATAAGCCTGACCTGAGTGTGTGGAAGGTTTAAATAGTTTGTTTATCTAATAGTGGATAGTGTAGTTTTAATCTAAAATTAAAGTTTTCAAAAAATAGGTAACTAGACATAAGCTTATTAATAACTAATTTGATTTTCTATTAATTGACTTTTTCATAGGCTGATTTTGACTTGTGATTGATGAC
>NW_027108067.1:500288-504893 GCF_000696795.3 Halyomorpha halys | reverse complement strand
TAGACATAAGCTCAGATAAGCTTATTAATAATTGATTTGATTTTCTATTAATTGATTTTTTCATAGGCTGATTTTGACTTGTGATTGATGACCTGAGTGAAGTAGCCTATAAAACATTTTTTTGGATTTTGATGTGAGGTGTGAATATTATTAATTAAGTATATTATTAATAATAATGTTTTTTTAAATTGTTACAAATGAATACATAATAAGCTGTTAAATGTTTATATTGTCATTGAGGATGGCCGAATTGGCCGAAACTTTGGACTATCGATATAATAAAGAGTGTTGAGACTTAACGAGGATAACATTTGATTTATTTAAGAGATAAATACCAGTCTCAAGAATATAAATAAATTATATGTGATTACAAAATTACTTTTACAATGTCCTTTCTTCACCGCCCTTACCCATTTGGCCTAAATATCTTCCATAGGTCATTTCCTTATTTTGTAGTATATTTCATAATTACGGAAGATACCTTATGAAGGCTATCGCGGATGACATTGCAAGAAAGTTTGCATCAGCATTCTGATAGCCATAATCTAGCCTTGACTTGGTGATTGTGTTCTATGAGTAATTACATACTAGTTATT
Source organism: Halyomorpha halys (assembly GCF_000696795.3). NCBI lineage: Eukaryota > Metazoa > Arthropoda > Insecta > Hemiptera > Pentatomidae > Halyomorpha > Halyomorpha halys. The sequence continues at coordinate 504,297 of NW_027108067.1, read as the reverse complement.
AGAAATAAAAATCCAACTGTAAATTTGACATCACGGTTATCATTGATCAAATTGGCCGACAGCAAAAAGAGTAAAGTTGCTAATTTCTGTCTTATCTTTTATCTGGGGTCAGTGGAATAAATTATATCACACTTTTTAATAAAAGATAATTTTGTAACATTTACTTATCTCAGATATTTTGTTTCACAACCGTAACCTCCCCAATAGCGATGGGCTGTGGGTTTTAGTTAGTGACTTTACAACAAAGTATTGTAGGAGAGGATGAACCGTTACAATTTAACCTGATTTATTAACTGTTTCCTCACTTAATTATTTGTTAATATTTATTTTTTATTAGATCGGTATGTTTATTATAACAATATGACTTGCTTTTTACAATTGCTAATGTTAGAAATTGTCAGGGGGTAAAGTCTTGTTCAAAAGGTACCCCTCACTATTTACAACGTTATAATCTTTATATTGCAAAAATCAATGTTGTTTTGTTGGTACTTTATGCGCTGCCATACAGTTCATCCGATTATGATACGACTTTTTGCTAAAGGTTCAAGACTTACCCGGTAAGGCAAGGTGGTAATTTGTTAGTGATTTACAAAATTAGACATTTTTGGCGCGTAGCTCAGAAAGTATATTATTACTAGTGAAAAGTGATGAGTCTACCAAGTATAAGTAGGGGAAATAAAAAATGGCGGATGTTTCAAAACGTTAAAGAAAAATACTTCTTTATTCAGAGCTCTATATCTTTAAAACTACCTACAACACTAGGAAACCTAATACAACATCATTTAAAGTAGAGTACATTTACTGAAACATGAGCTCTAATAGAGCTGTTAAGTTTCAATAGTTCCCGAGAGCTTATTAAAAAGTAACATTTCATAAAAAAATGCTCTGAAAAATAGGAAGTTAAGTGAATTAATTTTGAGAAATCTATATCTCAAAAACCGTTCGACGTAAAAATGTCTATTAGCACTCAAATTAAAACTAATTTAATGTACTATAAAGTAGTTTATCTTCGTAGGAGTAGTAGTTTTTATTATATTTGCTAAAATTAATTGATTTATAGTTATTGGGACGATAGGCGAATACTATACAAACTATCTTCGTGGAGGTAGGTGTCATAAACTACCTTATACTAAGTTAAATTACCTTTATTTTGAATACTGGTAGACATATGTACGTCTTATGGTCCCGAAGATATATTTTTTAAACATCAAAAATTTTATCTGAACAGCTATAAATGAATATATTTTAGCAAACATCATAACAACTATTACTTCTACAAAGATAAACGTCATAAACTACTTTATACTAAGTTCAATCACCTTTATTTTGAATACTGGTAGACACATGTACGTCTTATGGTTCCGAAGATATTTTTTTTTTTAAATCATAAATTTTATCCGAACAACCATAAATCAATATATCATAAAAACTACTAAACCTACGAAGATAAAATTAATTAACTACTTTAAAGTACATTAAGCTAGCTTTAATTTGACTGCTGGGATACATCTGTACGTCTTATAGTACTATTGAACTTTAACAGCTCTATTAGAACTCATATTTTAGTAAATTTACTCTTCTTTAAATGATTTTCTCTTAGGTTTTTTAATGTTGTTGGTACTTTTAAAGATATAGAGCTTCAAATGAAAAATTAATGTTTTTTAAGGTGTTAAAGTTTTTTATTCCCCCTACCTATATATAGCAGATTCATCAATTTAGACTTGTAATTATACATAGTTTTCATTAAAGAATAAAAAATTGGAGTGAAATAACGGCTCTTTTACTATAAGGCATTGTAGCTACCAACTCCAAAGAATTCGGGATGCGAACCCGGCTGTGAAAGATAATCATTTATTCTGTTTCCGTAACCATGAGTCAACACTCCTGATTATTTCTTGTAAACCAAAAAGCCATCTACAGCGACTATCAGATCCTTCTGAAATGACTATAATTTTTTTTTTCGTAGATGCCGCAACCCGACTTCACAATCGTACATTAGCAATGCTCTTAATATTTTTTTATAAATGATATATGTTATAATATAGATTTGGATTAGTTTAATATTGCTATGGTATAATTCCCAGATATCAGGTATCTTACTGCTTCTGTGGCAGGATTTTTTTTATTGAAATTTGTATTGGTTTTAAATTTTATTAATTCTTGAAATAAAATCCGGTTGCGGTCAAAAAAACTCAAATAGTAAATAATTATACTACTTTTATTGATCCATCGTGGGGCGAAACGTTGGTTCAATAAAAATTAATTAAATTTAATAAAAATTAACTAATTTAATTAATTGTAAATAGTAACAAAAATTTTTTTTTTAATTGTTATGAATACATAATAAACTGTTAAAGGTTTATATTGTCCTTGAGGATGTCCGAATTGGCCGAAGCGTTGGACTGTTGATATAATAAAGAGTGTTGAGACTTAATAAGGATACCATTTGATTTATTTAATAAATAATTTATTTAATTTGACTTTGCAAATTACTAACATATTGGGGTCCCGAATATTTTAGAAATTCCAATAGCTAAAATAAATTTTAAGCATTTTAGCGTGCATATAAAAATCAATTTTGTTTTAATTTGTGGTATCTCAGAAAAGATAGTAAGAGATCTGTATATGTTGGAAATCTGAAAAGTTGAACTAAATGTACCTGAGCGCGTGTTCATAAAATTGATATTTTTTTAAATTTTCTGCATCTCAAAAAAACATATAACGAGAATCTGATAGATTAGGAATCCAAATAGTCAAAAAATAGATAAGTTAGCGCGCAGTCTTAAACTCGATCACCAACCATCCCATTTTTTTTCAAACCAGAAAAGTGGCGATCTGAGAACTTACTTCTAAATATGAAAATTATAGCGAATCATTACTCCAATATATTGAATATAATAGCTATCTTGAGAGTTCAATTTCCCACAAATGTTCGGGAAAAAAGCAAAGTTCGGAGAATATCCTTTGGCTCCAATTAAGGAGTAGCAGCCCCTACAATAATAATCCTGTCAACATTTCAGGTAACCCAAAGAAGTTTACCCGTTGGCTTAGGGGTAATTTTATTGTGATTCATTCATTATCCATATCAACTAATTTACATATATGATGATTAATCATCAATGATCTTCCAGAATGTCATTAAATGTTCCTATTTTATAGTTTTAAAAGTGTCGATACAAATAACTTTGTTATGATGGGCAGTGCCCAGAATATAAAAGGTTTCCTAATTTAAACTTTTTCGTTCCTAATAAGTAAACTTTTTAAGAAATGGATTCATGATTTTTTTTTCCTATCCCAAGACAAACTAGCCGTAGCCTACCTCATAATTTTCAAGATAACATATATCATAACAAAAATTTCATTTGTTTTTCCAACAAGATGTCCATATTCTTCTATCTTGGACCGTAAACATCACTAAATAAGTGAAAGCGAACGATAAATTTACCAAGATGGTTATGGATGCTAGTGTTTGGACGGTTTAAGTTAGGGGAATGCCTCTAGTCTTTTTATAGTCCATGGCTATATATCTATCGCCCAGTTTTATTCCGTTACAATGCATTGTATATGAACTAAATATTTATATTATGGTGGTGTTACGAGTTGAGAAAATGTTATATGAGCAATAGTTAAGAGTTATTAAATAATTATAAATTTTTATGCCTCAGCGAACACGAAGGGTCCATGCCGATACTAAGTTTTATAAAATACGTTTAACCTTTATCATAAACCTACGACTTGCTGTCCTATTGTATCCTGAAATTATTTTCCGCTTATTACCGTCGAACCGATACGCTATAGGGGCATTCATGATGTTGTGTTAAATGTTATATGTTTTACCATGTTAAATGTTATAACTATAGGATTGTGAGCAGCCCTATTTGAAGTCATGTTAAACGTTAAATGCATAAGAGCCCCTAGCGGATATTCTCAGCAACTTGTTGTATAAGCCTTTATGTTTATAACCTTCCTTCCAGACCCTCATGTTATTGTTTACTTCAGTTTTGATTTA
>NW_027108067.1:490036-500078 GCF_000696795.3 Halyomorpha halys | reverse complement strand
GAGTTTTTCCATTTAACACGCTTTAACATAGATCATGAATACCCCTTATGTAAACACTCCAAAATATGTAGTTCGACTAGAGACAGGTAGAAGAACTTTGGGTGCAAAGGTCCAACTGTCCAACTACTGGTCCAAACTGTCATTGATGTCAGACAAAAGTCTCACAAAACTATGTTTCAACTGACTAAGGATGCTAGATGCAGGAATCCTTGATGTAGAATACAATTGGGTCTCCCAAGTTAATATTATAGATAGCCCATAAAATACGGATGTAGAGATGAGTTCAATATTTTATACGAAAATGGAATATTTAAACCAAAGGCGATATTTTTGAAAAGATCCTGAACCACAACTTCTCAACTGACATCAATAGGACATTGAACTCAAACAGTAACACCATATACCGACCACTTTGCAGTTTCAACCTACTTGAACCTGAAACATATTTAACATTCAGGCTATATTAACAAAAATTAAGGAGCATCAGCCAACTAAGAATAGGAAACCTAGAGCCCATAAAACTTCACCATGAAAGCAAATCCATCACATTCAAGGCAAACGAACTCCGTCCATTCTGCAAAAGTTATTTCAATAATGTTATATATAAGAAGATGATCAGGGTTGCGGTCAAAAGTGAAACAAAAATAGTTTACAACTATTTATTTTCCGACGTTTCGTCCCACTTTGCAGGGCTTCATCAGGGCTAAAATGATACAATGATAAGAATAAAAATACAAAGATAAGATACAATGATAAGATACAATGATAAGAATAAAAACAAGTAACAATGGCAAGAGTAAAAATGTCTTTAAAAAAATATAAAGCTAAAAAAGTACAGGAGAAGCACATAAAACAAAAACAATACGGGGAAAGAAGAAAAAAAAAAGAGATAAAATAAACGCCATGAAAGAATAATAAAAATAAAAATAAATAATAATAATGATATAAAATGACAATAAATGAGCAAAGAGCAAGTCAGGACAACATACCTGCTCAAAGGAATCGGTTGAACGGAAAGAAACAAGAAGCGGAAGCGTGGAGGAGTTGGGAGGAGGTAGGCAGCAAACTGTTTAACGGTTTTATTTCGATTTCAAATGCGACGTATTTGAAATCGAAATAAAATTGTATCTTATCTTTGTATTTTTATTCTTATCATTGTATCTTAGCTTTGTATTTTTATTCTTATCATTGTATCTTATCTTTGTATTTTTATTCTTATCATTGTATCATTTTGTATCTTTTTAGCCCTGATGAAGCCCTGCAAAGTGGGGCGAAACGTTGGAAAATAAATATTTGTAAACTATTTTTGTTTCACTTTTGACCGCAACCCTGATCATCTTCTTATATATCAATTTTTACGGTCAACTATATATACATATATTTCAATAATGGTTTGTATCACATACTTTTATTTATCTTATACGTCCAACGTTTCGGCCAATCCGGCCATCTTCAGGGACAATCTACTCAATACCACTTTGAAAACATATAATTTAAACCACTCTAAAACTTCATGCAGGCTATTCTGCCCAGGTCAAAAACATTAATATCTAATTAGTCAATTATCAATTAAAACACAGTCAAATTTATTTATCAACCACCAAAATGGTTGTGATAAAAGTTTTAAGGAATTGTCTGCAGATAAATAAATGGATAGTGTTTGAATTATTTATTAAAACATTACCAGTCTCAAGAAAATATTAAGATTATAAATAAAAGTATTTAATAAGTTTGACTTCGTATGTGGAATGTAAATACTTTTCGAAGCCAAATAATATTTGTACTCAGATTATGTTTTTGGTTTATTTAAGATAATTCTCATTATTTTTAAGTTTAATGTAAGGGAGTAAAGCATATCACGTTATTTTTTGTTTATTATTTTGTTATGGAGCACTTGTTTTGTCTTTTGTTTATTGGTTTTGTAATTGCACTAGGCTCAGGTTTTGTTTTGTAAATGTATATTAGGTAATGAAATATTACTAAGTTGTATATTAGTAATGTATATTATTATGTATAGTAATGTATATATTATGTATATTAGTAATGAAAGACTTAGTCTTTCACAAATAAATATATTCTATTATATTCAGATTCGCTACCTAGGACAAAGAACTTGAGATCCTCCAAAAAACTGACAAGAAAGTTATCTTCACGTAGATTCCAACTAATAAAACACTTACTAGACAAACTGTCCAATATTCCAGTCAATTACACAAGAATCTTGATGATTTGGGGCTCGATAAAAACTATTGAACTCCTCTTGTATCCAATCCTTCCACAGAGTCTAATGTCCTCAATGTTCCTTGCTTTGTCATAAATAAATCATCCATAAAGACCTAATGTTTCATATGTAACCTATCTGGCCCGAACCGGAAATCAATTCTTCCATAATAAGCCGCTTAACCCACCAGTCTATAACCTTAGTTCTTCTATTCCTGATAATCCTCCGACGCTTGAAAAAGAGATGGCCTTGAGATCTTTCAATTTAAATGATCTTTATAAATTTCAAATTGTAGCAGTACTTCTAATAATCTCAACAAAAAAAAACTTTGGTTTGTACTGCTTAACACCCCAGTCTTTTTTTCTCGAACATACTTTGTAGTATTCTAAATATCGAAAAATATCTCCAAAATTATTTAGAATAATTTCTCAAATACTCTGCATTATAACAAAAAGTATGAAGAAATCACAGCATTTAAAAAATAAATAAACAAAAATTGTGGCAGTTTGGGGCTGGCCGACAGAAATGAATTTAAAATTGTATAATTGTGAAATAATGTATTAATTATTAACATGCGTTCCCTCTTATAGCTTAAGGATAGAAAATATTAGACCCAGGATAATAATAATAATAATTAGAATAGAACAGCCATTTCTATCTATTCTAGCATGAAAATATTTATATTTTAATGAAGGATTATGAGTTTACAGGAGCTCACTCAATCGAGCTGGCACCGGCATTGTTAACTACAGTAAGCTCCTACACTCTTATTACAATAAAAAAAATTGTCCTGTTGGAATCTTCTTTCCTGACACGAAATAAATTTACTTTATATAACTTATTTTTTCCTTGATTAGAACATCGGTAAAATAGTTTGACTTCAACACCAGCTAATTATGGACTACAGGAGTGCACTAGAGATCTGCAACTAGGGCAATAGGAGTTTCTTGTGTGTTTGTATCTGTAAGTCGGCAGGCATTTTTATCGGTGAGAACCTTTTTAAGTTTACTTTTGTCCACCTAAATTGGTGATTTTGACCACTGTGCGGTGGTTATATGGAGGAGAAAGAACAACTTTACGAAAAAAAAGTTGTGTTACCCAACTTTAATGGGTTCCTAACTACACAACTTACCTTTTTTTTCTAATTTGTCTAAATCTTACAAAATATAGGTATAGTCAAGTAAATACTATATAATAATAGTAAGGATAATTTTATAATTAGGCATAAAATAAATAAATATGGTTTTGTTTATTTATGCTGTTCTTTGCTGACCGCACCCCCCGACAAACTTCTCCAATTATAATAATAGTACATTACTTTTTTTTGTTTTATCACTTTGGTTCATATATTTTTTCTTATTTCTATACCTAATTTATGTTTTTTTTATTAATCCCTTTATTTCATATTTTCTCTTCCAATCCAATGTATCTTTTCTCTTTTTTTTCTTATTGTTCCTCTCTTTAACATAAACAGAACTAAAATACAGGAAGTAGATAGTTGACCGTATAAAGTAGATTGTTGTACGATAGTCCGGGTGGCGGTCAATGAAGGTATCAAAACAGTAAAAGAAAACTATTTAAGGTTAACCAACGTTTCACCCCACTTTGCAGGGCTTTGTCAGGGCAAATGAAACAAATATGACAACTGAATTTATATATACAAAAAAAAAAGAAGTAAGAAATAGTTTTTTGTTATTTATGATAAGTATGTTAAATTTTTGAGAATGTTCCTATACGAATTTACAGTTTCTATATTGTACATCCTTTCCACTAGTTTAAAATGTCGTATCACTCTACTGTTATGAAGTTAAATTTTAAAAATCGAAAATCGTTATCTACTTGACCTAATTATTCAGTTAGCAGACAGCTGGACCATTCGGAACAAAAAAGAAAGATATAAGAATGATTAGTTGGAACATACGATAGATATGAAATAAGAGGGTCATTTTCATTTAAAAAAACAATCTGCCGTTCCTAACCAAAAATATTAAGATTAAGATGCCACATTTTTATTCTCTTATAATTTTTTTCTCGTTTAATGCGATCATGATAGCGTTGTAAGACATATATGACCCGTTGAATGCAAAACTAATATAAGTTAAACGGAGATTTCTTAAACCTAGTTATAGCAACTTTTTTGATCAGAAATAATATCACAAGCGAATCGCACATTTAAGACATTATAGTCAAATTCCATACAACGCAAACATCTAATAAATGAATAAGTTTCCCTTTTATTGTTTAGTACCATCAGAATACTATATTTCTAAAGGTGCCTCTGCATGTTTGACAAACTATGGTAAATTCGTGCATTCGCGACCGTGTAAATAAGTTATTTGGGATTGGCTGGTACAAATTGGCTTAAATTGATTGCGAACCCGTTGATTGTCGGTTTGTGGGCACAAATCAAAGTGCTAGATCCACAATTTTGTGATTAGTGTACATTGTCTTAGAACTGTAAGCAGATTAATATCTGTGGTCTCTATACTTTAATTAATTAAAGAACTCTAACTAACGAATAACTAACTCTGGTTTAAAATTCTATCAATTCGGTGTAAATATTTCGTTTCAAATTAATTAAATTAACAAATATTTGATAAATACTTATTATACTAGAACGAAGATTGAATTTATAGGTTATTTATATGAATTTTTATCATCTACCACCTGATTTCCTTATTTTTACCTTTCCTTCCATTTCACCTTTCTTTTTATAATCAAAATAGAGTAAATCTATTGTAATAGCCAATAAATGTCAAAATAACAAAACAAGATAACAAGACGTTTTTTGCTTCCTTTGTTCTCCAAGCATTTGTTCAGGTCTTGGATTTGAGGCAAATTGCATACATGTAGATCTAGCATAATAGTCTAACGGCTTTGTGCGTCATGTCAAGATGTATGGAGTTGAAGGGATAAAAAACATTCACTCCATTGAGCAGTCTTTATATCAAGTAACATATTAAAATTAGCTATATTTTTCTTTGTATATATTTAATGTATTGTTTTAATTTTTCTAGGTCAGAAAAAAAAAAAAAATCATGGAGATCATAACACCAAAAAGTATTGGAGGTAATCATAATTTCCATCCTGCTGCGATATATATATTTTTTTTATTGGAGAAGTTTGTCGGGGAGTGCGGTCAGCAAAGAACAACATAAATAAACAAAACCATATTTATTTATTTTATGCCGACGTTTCGACCTGAGTTTCAGATCTTCATCAGGGTTTTTTTTTTTTTTTATTCCCCCTCCCTTCCCATCTCTGGCATACGGGGTGCGGGAGCAGTGGGTGGGGTATTGATTCATCAGGGGTTGTGGCGTAGAATGTAGGCAAGCAACTCAACGCAGATGAAACTCAGGTCGAAACGTCGGCATAAAATAAATAAATATGGTTTTGTTTATTTATGTTGTTCTTTGCTGACCGCACTCCCCGACAAACTTCTCCAATCATTAATCAACGGTCAACTATCTACACCTCATTATATATTTTTTTCAATTTTTACCTCCTCTTTTATTATTAAAAAATAATAACAAACATATACAAATAGTAATATATGCTTCACAATTGTTAACGTCCTTTCAATGCCATAGTGACATTAAGATAAATATGCTGGATCTGCTGAAAGCAGTTTCACATTAGCCGCAGCAGTATAGCTGGTATAGATGATATAGAACGCGAGAGATAGATCCGCTGGGGCCAAAGTATCCCATCATTGGTCCCTTGAAAACATTTAGAAATTGCGAGTAGGGCAGCCTTTGAAAAAAATTACTTATATCGAGTAACGAAAAATTATTGTAAAATCACGTTAATTTAATAAAGAATGAGTGGACCATATAATTTAGACGCCTACTCAAAACCAAACTGAATGAATTTTTCACCCCTTAAAAACAATTGGAGCAGTATCATCGAGACGACAGAAATGGGCGTGAAAGATCGAGTCGAGTTGAGAACAAATCACTGAAAAGTTAATTAGCTCTAAACCAACTGACGCCAGTGGTCTACACAGAAACGTAGATAGGAGGATTGTTTTTGGCTTGACCTTGTAGTGTTAGAGAGATCTAGGGAAGACAAAAGGTTGTCTATCTTATCAGCATCAAACCTAAGCCTTGTTAAAATATATATAATTTCTTATGTTCAAGGAAAAATGATTATTTTTTTTTTATAAGGGGGGGGGAGTTATGTAAAATTTTAACCTAAGAAAAAAAAGAACAAAGTGGGTGCGTCGTAGGACTGGTTCTGATTTCCTTAACTGCGAGTCCTTGTTGATATTGCCAGCCACGTACTGTCTGCCTTTTATCAAGGTTACATCTTATGTAAAAGCCAAATTAATCGTTATCCATTTTCCATATCTAACTGGATACAAAAAAAAAAAAAACCTTCTTGCATCTTTGGGTACAAACAATATCGAGTGTATCTAAACTATTGTATAATTTCAGTCCTATCCTCGTCAGATGACAGGTGATGTTCTTTCCAAGTTTCCAAGCTAGGTGAGGAGAGAACTGTACCTTATCTAGAAGAATTTTCTGGTGTGTAGTTTTCATTATAGCGTTTCAGAACTATCTGAGGATTTTTTTTGTTAGTTAATTTCATAAAATATATTTAAAATGGTTCTTGGAATAAAATTGTGGAAATATATCAATATATGTTATAGTTGTAGTAAAAAACAAAACTATAACAATAAAGAAGTTTTAAATCAAAATAGCTACTGTATGTTACTTTACACACTATAGGGGTATTGATAATTTTGTGTTAAATATGAAAAGTTTTAACATGCTAAATGTTTTAAGTATAAGATTGTGAACAACCCAAATTAAGTTCCATGTTATATACTGGCGGATTTTCTGGGGAACTTTGTAACCTTTCCTTTCATAACCTTCCAAAATTTCTTTATTTCATTCCAGCAGGATGCCATAACCATATTCTCCTTCTAAGCAAAATGACGCTTAGGGGTGGATATTAATCCACGCTCCTCGAAGACAACTTTATCTTAATTGATATTTTGCACATTAATTTAATTATCTGAAAAAACCGTTCATTCAATCGTAAATATGAAGAGAATAGAAGTAAATGTTATTTCTAATAATGAACAAGATCGTCAGGGATGCGGTCACAAAAAAAACCGATTATTTGCCGACGTTTCGCCCTACTTGGTAGGTCTATTTCTGCTGAGGTAAGTTCGAAACCTCTAAAAAAAAAACATCTTCCGGAACTCTTCGCTACAGTGCCATACCTCGTAACCACCGACTTACTTTTCAATGTCCATCTTTACACAATGGGACCATCCACTCTCGTCATTGTATCTCCGCTCTTCCCCCTCTTAGTTCTTCTTCTTCTTCAAGTAATTCACCTCCATCCCTCCGTCGCAGTACTAAGATTTGAAATTACTGGTCTACAGCTCTACTCACATCTGAACCACATACTTCCAGCCCTTAACAACATTCCATCCAACAGCCCTCTTCACAGAATGGATCTTCACCCCCTCAATGTAAACATTTTACCACTGGTATTGAGACCCTAGAACCATTTGATAATCCCTTTGATAATACTGTTTCCTTTGATAGTAAACCATACAACATTTTCTTTCTTCTTAAATTACAATTTCCTCCTCTCTACAAATGTCGGCTAATAAATAGTTGTTGACTATTCCTGTTTTCTTGTATCCGCACCCCTGACCATATTCTTCATAATTTGAATTAATACGGTCAATTATTTATAAATATAATGTTATTTCTAGTAATTTGGTATATCTATAATAAAAATCCACTAAGCCGTTCTCGAGAAATTTGTTGTTCTTTTTCTGCTATGTTTTGACTCATTTCAATGTAAATATTAAGAATCTTTTATTTTCTGTATTCAAAAGTAAGGAGTGGATATAAAATTGAAGGACTTGCAGTACAACTGAATACAAGAGTATCGACCCCTTAAGACCATTGGTAAAGTAAAAAAAAAGGAAAGATCTATGGGTCCATGGATCTGGGCTGCCCGTAGCTCAGTGGTTAAGACAGTCTTGCCAATTTGATGTCTATTGCCAGTGCCGATTCGAATTCGGCCTGGGGCGTTGACTTTTTTCATTGAGTGGCGGTCCCACAAAATGAAAAACTTTGACCCCCAACCCATGGTTAGGCAGTATAGGACTCCAATGGGATTCTTGGCCGAAAAAAAAAAGAAAAGATTTATGGGTACCTCAGGGCATTACATTATTGGTTTCCGTGTGGTGGTCAATGCAGGAATTATTCATTTCTCCTTTTTACCCAGAGGTGAAATCCTCACATCCACATCTTACTGCAGTGATAATGACATAATGCATAAAAAAATTTGTCAAAAAACAAAGTGCATAAGTTAATCGGAAAAGACCTATACTCTTACGCGACAAAGCATGTTTTACGACAGACAGTGAAGAAACTAAACTAGCTGGGTTACGAAGTTCGTCTTCTCTCATTTTATTCGCCAGACTTATTTAGATTTAGACAGATTTACATCTGTTCAGAAATTTGGTCTACTTTCTTAAAGGTAAAATTTTTGAAAATGATACTCAGGTCAAACGCATTTCCTGACTTAATTTATTCACAAAATCTAGAATTTTACAGCTAAAGGATTCAAAAGTTTATAACACATTGGGGAAAATGTATATAAATCACTCTCACAAGTTTCACTTGTGATCCTTAACTTTTAACCCACTCATAAACAATGTAACATTTAAAATTTTAAGTATTCCAAATAGCCATAATGCATGTATATGGTGCTTTATATTACATTTCAATATTAATCATATAATCGCCTTTGATTAAGCTACTTTTAAAGGTTTCAGCTACTCAAGAGAACATACAGAGTGACATCAAAAATTCTAATTTATGTAATTAATTAATTGAAAATAACGGGCTGATCTAGTATTTAATATATTTTCGAATTAACATATACAGTAACAGATTTTACTAATCAAAGGAATCAACGTAATGTAATAAAAAAAAAAAGGATAAAACAATAATTTGTAGGGGTAGACCACACATATGACATAAGAGAGCTGAAATCAAAATAATGTACTAAAATAACGTGAGATATTTCCTCCCCACTTAAAAAAAAAGTAGAAGAAAAACCGATTAAGATTAAAATGACACATTTTTATTCTTATATTTTCCTTTTTTTTATTCTTCTTCATTTCCTATTTTTTCTTTATTGAAATATTTATTGTTGATCTTATATAATAGATTTAGGGAAAGATAGTCTGGATGGCGGTCAAGAAAGATAGATAGTCCGGGTGGCGGTAAAGAAAAGTACAAAATAGTAAAATGTTTATCAATAAATACTTTTTTTTTTGCTATTTTGTACCTTTCTTAAATGCCTGGGTATCTTCCTACAATCTTTTCTTTAATTCAAATAAATTCTTCAAAATATATTAAATTTACTACACCTATTCCAAGGCGCCTGAAAAGAAATGGCCTCGAGACCTTATTAATATAGAAATATTAGAGTGCTACCAATGGGTACTTTCTCTACACACCTTTATCAGTTCATTATTATCAAATTACTGGATGTATTTGTATTTAAATACAGGTATAAATATCAAATTTAAAAAAAAAAAGAGAGAATTAATAATTACTGAATTGGGCGTTTAGTATTGTCATTTGTTGTATAAAAAACTTGACTTAAATGCTAAATAGAAATAGCTAAATAAACGCTGAAAATCCTAATGAATTAATTCAGACATTTGTTTATGACTAGAGGTGTACTTTTTAACTTAAAGTGTTAACTCTGTTTGAAGTTTTTTATTTTATTTTATTTTTTTTATTTTTTTATTTTTTATTTATTTTTTTTTTTTTACTT
>NW_027108067.1:486196-489911 GCF_000696795.3 Halyomorpha halys | reverse complement strand
AAAAAAAAAAAAAAAAAAAAAAAAAAAAAAAAAAAAAAAAACTCTGTTTGAAGGACAAAATATTTTCATGTACTATATAATAATAACAAGGAGGATGGTTCATTTAGTAAGTATATGTTCCGATTTGAAGTCATATACAAAACATTTTAGATCAGTGTATAATGATAGAAAAAAAGTTTAATCTATATTTTAAATGGTAAATGTTGAAGGTTATTTTTCTATATGAGATCTGCTTTGAACTGTAGACAATTTTTAAACAGTGTTCAATTACAATAATTAAATAAAAACATTATTATTTGTGATCCGTAATAAGACATAGACCTGGTAGACAATATTTAATCATCCCATTATGGTTTATTTGTACAAAATAATATGAAATTTTTAAATAAAAACACATTTTCTTTTCGATTCAATAATTAGTTATGGTATAAGAGCCTGGTAGAAAACAAAGTCAGTCATCTCACCCTAATTTTTGATCACTTTAATGAATAATACTTATAATTACTAGTAGAAATTGACGATTTTGCCAAGTATAGGTAGAGGGAATAAAAAATGGCGGCTGTTTCAAAACGTTAAAAAAAATTAATTTTTCATTCGCAGCTCCATATCTTTGAAACTACCTACGACGCCAGAAAATCCTATAGAACATTTAAAGTTGAGTAAATTTGCTAAAATATGATTCCTAGTAAAGTTGTTTAGATTCAATTGTTTCCAAGATTTTTGAAAGCGACATTTCATGAAATGTATATTGAAAAATCTGTAATTAGTTACTTAAATATGCGAAAACTTTATCTTAGGAACCATGAGACGTATCAGTGTCTATTAGCACTCAAATTAAAGCTACTTTAATCTGTTATAAAGTAGTTTATGATGTTTATCTTCGTAGGAGCTGTAGTTTTCATGATATTTGTTTATAATATTAAATATATTAACAAGATGGTGATTTCTTGTTCGGAAAAAAATTTTGATTTACGAAAAGCTATATCTCTGCAATCATTGGACGTAGATGTCTGCCAGCAATTTACTCCTCATGGGTTTTGTACTGTAAGTTATCATGCCAGCAAAATACATGACACTTTCTCCCCTTATGAGAAATCTGAAATATGGTAAATTTTATCTTAGTACAAAAGATACTAGAACGGAATGAAATAAATGTTTAGACAAATTTTCAAACCGTTTGTTCCAGCCGTTTAGGCTATAGCTCCAGAAAAGGAAGACAATTACTAGTAGCTGACCGAGAAAAATGACATTTTTCCGCTGAGTTCCGATTGTTATGAAAAAGTATAAACTTTCTCTTTTCATATCAAAGTATAATAATAATAAAGGGTTACGGAGCCCGAAGGTTCGATGCTGATACCACCAATAGTTCTCTATTTGTACCAATATGTCCAGTGACACTCCTCCAAACCCAAATCTACCAAATCAGACTTAAAGTAATCTTCCCATCTACGTTTCGGTCTACCACTCAGACGTTTACCGGTCGGTTCAGAGTTTATTAAAATTTTAAGATTCCCTTTCTTACTAAGCCCTATAACCTTACACACCCATCGAATTCGACGCAATGCTATTATTATTGACCTGAATTATATTTACCGAGAACAGTTCCGTCAATTCAGCGTTTTGCAGCATTCTTTACCGCTGGAATATTTTACGTAAAACTTTATTTTCAAAAACCTTAAGACGTTGTTTTCCATTAATGTAAGAATAGTTTTTTCTGTTCACGTTTCGTATCCATAAAGAACAGTTGGAAAGATAATAGATTTGTACATATCAAAGTATATTTGTGTCAAATTGCTAACTTCATGGTCATATATTCTCAAAGATCCAAAAACCTTACACGTTATCCCGGCAATATTCAGCCACGTGTTTGTTTTTTTGGCTGATTTTTTTTTAGCGGGACTACCATAGAAGTTATCAGATATTTACATTTTAGTTTCAAATATTTAAAATTGAATTGGAATTAATATTATAGGGCATTGAAAAGTGATCGTAAAACACTTGTTAAGAGTATTGTATTTTACTGGGTCAATAGTCTATTGCTGATAGTCTTGTTTTCCAGACAGGAGTCTTGACACTAGGCTATAAATTTACTGGTATATTCTAAAAATAGTTTTCGATTCCTTCATTATAATTCCACAAAATGTTTATTTCAGTCAAATTATTGAATGAGAAGACCTGCTTTCTTTCCAGCTCCTTGGCCAGATGCTGTCCTGAGTGGAATATGAAATAAATAATGCGGAGAAAGAGAGACGAAGAGTAGAGATAGATAATATACGAGGGAGATGTGGAGTTCCCGCCACCTGTCAACAGGCTGTTATAAAAAGCGAGGAGATGGCTCCTAAGAAGTGACATCTGCAGCAGCTGGGTCCTACTGTCGTTCCCACGGCCACCATCATCTTCAGCCAAGGCCTTCCCAATCCTCTTGCGGATATTGCCACTATCGGCTACTTTTCGAGGCCTAATTAATATTTTAGTAGTCATAGAGATAGTTTTCAACTGTATCTTCAGATTGCTGCTTTAACCATGTAGGGTGCGCAACGAATGGTGTATTTCTAGTATTCTACTAGTTCATACATAATACTTGTGATAGCTATATAATTTTTAATAAAATGGAACTTCATAAAAACTTTTATGGATATAGTGTTCCACACATTCATGGTGTTACACGTCATGATATCTACACGTTTGCCACTTTCCTCAAATCCGAGATTTGTACAAATGCTTGGTAAATAAAGGAATCAGCAAATATCGATATCCCATTTGTCTCCAGCAGCGGTATTAGTGGGGGCTTTAAGCCCAACTTTCGTCTAGATTACTACTGCTAAGTATGGAGGTATTAGCAATTATTATCATTATAGAAGTCTTTGCCATAGGTCTTGTCATACCTGTGCCGGGTATTTGCCTGTCAACAAAGGGCACTTCGCAAGTGATTAATAGACAGCTAGAAGGGTCCTGAACAAATCTATTAAAAGAAGGTATTGGCTGCTGACATTGTCCGTCGCGGTGATTCGAGGAGCTCAGAAGCGGATCTCTACCGAGAGCCAAGTCATCTGGAAGTTCCACTTTGGCTTCTAGAAAACACGTGATAACACTTTACTGAGCAGATCTGCATTAAATGAATGTACGATCAATGTTCAGTTGTGTCATCACCTGACACACACTTCCAGCAAATGTGAATGCTTTATACAAAAGCATTCTGAGACCGGCGCTCGTCTACGGGTCACCACTCTTCACCTACCTCTCCGAAGGAACGCAGCGACACCTCCAGCTTTTCCAGGACACCATGCTGCGGAGGATGGTCCGCACAACATCGGGAAGCCCCCGGAACTGCATAAACTCCTAGAACTCCCCACAGTGCCAAAGTTCATTGGTCGGAGGCACGTCAAGTTCTTTGACTCCCTCCAATTTTTGACCAATCCACTCTTCCAGACACTGACTCCAGCACCTCCACCAGTCCGATGGCAGGATTTACACTCGAGACCATCACAACTTTAACCCAGCAAAAGTGACAGTGGGACGATTTTCAGTTTTAGTTTTTTAGTTTTAGTGTTTTTAGATTTAGTGAAAAGTCAAAAAATTGAAGTGTGCCCCAGTACCTCACATATTTTCAAATTGAACAGTGGAATTTCAAAAAAATTTTATTATATCCAGTCATCCCTTAGAATGGAGCACAGCTCCACTAAAAGGGCAAAAATCAACAAATTGTATATATATA
>NW_027108067.1:483917-486116 GCF_000696795.3 Halyomorpha halys | reverse complement strand
ATATAACCTCAACAAACAGACCAAGTCCAAAATTAGGGCTATGAGACCTGGACGCTACTACATTCCACGGCAGGATCCAAAGCAGCAGCTATAAGTATATAATGTAATAATCATATTTTATGGCAACCATTTATCTGGATAATCTCAATCATTTTAATCATAGCGATAAATTGTACATAAATACTTATTTCCTTTATGTAGTTTATCTACTATTATATTACATAATACCACCCTTATCATATCTTATAATTAAGGGTAACGACATTTTATATATATCCCTAACTCTTCTCATATTTCCTATCATTTCCTACATATTTTTTCCCGTATAATTAAAAAAAAATTAAATAATGCTACTTCAAAAAAACATGTTAATATTTTAAGAAAATGAAACTATGATGTAAGAAAGGACCCGGTACACGATTGCGGATACAGTCATTAGATACTGACTCAGGTGACCTGTAAGGCTAACAAAGCAATTCTAATCGATGGAATAGAACTATGGAATGTCCTTGCCCGAGCTTGATATCGGTTTATCATAGGAACCTTTAACCATGACTAGTTCAATGCTGCTATCACCTTGTATATATCGGCTGCTGAGAATCATAGTAGCAAGAGTCCGAAATCCGTATAAGGAAAAACAGCGTTTCGAACCTTTACTAAAGTAAATAAAATCAAAACAATGTTCTTTCATTTATTTATTTTGATAGATTAATTCAAGTCACTATAGCGAGGAATTAGTGTTAGCAGATGTATTTAAAAATTAAGATGTGGACGTAAAACGATTTTTGTTTTATACGAACATATTGTTTGGTATTCATGATATCGGCTATCTACTTTATCTTCGGCCCTGAATTCTCCAATACTTGATGTCAAAAGTATTTACTCACCTCAGTGTAGAATTTCTCATAATTGCCAACAATAGTCCTTGTAATAGCACATTATCTATTCGTGTAATCTAAATTCAGAATGTTGTCCAGTTTGTCCAATTATGTTTATGTAGTCTAAGACACCCCATTAGAACGCTTCTCTAGTACAAAAGGTTTGTACTTTTTTTTTTTTGTAGCTCCTACACGTTGCATCATAGTGAAAAGTTAAGGTATTACAGTCCGAAGACCAGTAAATTCTACATCCGATGAGTACTGTAATTTAAAAATTCGTCGAAAAATGCGGTTAAAAAGTCAATTTTTTAAAAACAATATTAGTAATGAAAGGTGTTCCTAAATTGAAAAAAAATATTATTATGGCTCTAATATTTAGTATTTCTTGAGCATATATAATGTTTTAAAATTATCATTTAGAGTCTGATGTTTAATATTTTTGCATTAGGTAACGCTCTATGGCGAAGTCCTATACATCCTACTAACGCAATTAAAGCAATAGCAGTGCGGCGGTTGAAAGAAAATGTTTTTGGGGTCAGAACGAGTCACTAAAATTGGAATAAGCGCTAAGCCGCCTGGAATGGAAAAGGATATGAGAAATCTATGTGAGAGGATTGTGCTAAAGTGCTAATCTTTTCCAATTTTCGGTTAGACACGTCTGTGGAAAGAAGTTGAAAACAGCGACTAGTGGTATCGGTATTGATCCTTCGCAGTATCTAATGAAGGCATTGACCATGTGAATGCCTAAGCATATGGTCAAATTCAACAATAACAAAAATCGTTAGCCATTCATTTCTTTAATCATAAACATGTCTGCCAACACCATTCCTTTGACTGCTGTTGTATGTCGAGTTGAATCTATCCAGCGCGGGTTAAGTGTCCCATCTAACAGCTATAAACGTCAGAATAAGTTATCATAAGAGTACAAGACAGCTACGGGACGGTAAATCCCGGACCGGAGAGATGACTGATACAGGAGGAAGACGTAATGCCGGCCGGGCGGGGGGCCACTAAATATAGCGCAGCTACTGCGCCCTTGGCTGCTTAGCGACCTCTTCTTGTGTCTCCTGTTATCGTGATATTGTAATATGGTTTCCTGTCTCTTATGTGATAATAACGGCCATCGAGGCTTTAGATGGATCCCTTCATTCCGTCAAATGAATAAAATCTCCAGCAATATGAAATGAGCATAAGCATATGGAATGAATTGTTAAGGTTGAAGTGGATGACAACTAGAATCAGTCAGGATGTAATATAAACTAGAGAAGAAGTGTCAGCAGCAGAGCTTTTAACGGAGAATCATATATATATGTTTTATATA
>NW_027108067.1:468617-483808 GCF_000696795.3 Halyomorpha halys | reverse complement strand
ATACATATACATATACATACATTTCTTTTTCCCTCATGCTGTAGCGTGTACGAGGGTCTTTTTTTTTGGTGTATATGCTCCATGCATAACACATGGATTGCACTTTTTAGTGGAAGGAAGCAGACTACGACACCAAGTTTCATTATTTTTTATTAATTTCAAATTTTTTGAGGTTAATGACTTCCATTTTTGAATGAAATATTTATTAATTATTCATGACATTGTACAACATTTCAGGACCACTGTCCCATATTCATGCACTTTAAAACCAATAACAATAATAAAACTAACATAACACCAATCTTCATCCTTATTTATTTTAATTTATACAATAATATTCACCTTATGATTATATATGGGAAATCATGTCAACCACTTGTGCATCTTCACTTCTCTCTAGCACAGCCATCACTCTACATTTCTTACTACCTCTTTGGACCTTATCTTATGTCCAGTGCGCTGTTTGTTACCTGTTTTTAAGTCCTGTTTTCTATTAAATATTAACTTAGTGATTTTTTATTTTTTACATAAACCTGTTTATTTCATCTGATTTTTATGTTTTTACATTACGCAGACATTATAAATAGACTTAAAATAAAAACATAAAAATCAGATGAAATAAACAGGTTTATGTAAAAAATAAAAAATCACTAAGTTAATATTAAATAGAAAACAGGACTTAAAAACAGGTAACAAACAGCACACTGGACATGAGATAAGGTCCAAAGAGGTAGTAAGAAATGTAGAGTGATGCTAGAGAGAAGTGAAGATGCACATTTCCCATATGAAATCATAAGCTGAATATTATTGTATAAATTAAAATAAATAAGGATGAAGATTGGTGTTATGTTAGTTTTATTATTGTTATAGGTTTTAAAGTGCATGAATATGGGACAGTGAATAATTAATAAATATTTCATTCAAAAATGGAAGTCATTAACCTCAAAAAATTTTAAATGAATTGACTCACCATACTTCCTAGAGAGATAATCCAGATTATTTTTTATAGATCACTAACAATCCCGTAATATGGTTAAGGAGAGATGCAATAACATCCCGGATCTTAAATGAAATAGGAGTATAAGATAAGGTAATTTCCTTAGTCGAGTTTATTTTTTATACATTATCAATTATCAACGTTTTTAGTGTTTCATGTATTGGTATTTTATTGTTTAAATTGGTTACCTTTGACTGAAATTTGGATGAATGCTATTAAGGTGTCGATACTTATCGTCTCGCTATTTCAGTTATATCACAAGCAACTTTGAATCTCTAAAGTAGCCGTATTTCTCCTATAACACCTGTCAGTTCAGAAATGTAAACAGTGTGCAGTTAGGTTATGTTCGAACAAGTGAAATTGGTCTATTTATCTATTTTTCTGTTTAAAATTATGCAGTATGCAAATCATTATTCAACTTCCGTCGATTTACCTCGGACGAAGCAATGAAAAAAGCGGTGTATTCCTGGCCCGCAGCTCAACCGAAAACCTTTTCTTCGAAAACCTGTACGTGAAGATGTACAACGATGGACCAAATGCGTTGAAAAGCAAGGTGACTATATCGAAAAATTATGTACTTGTAAGTTTGATTACAATAAAATGTTATAACTAATTGACTTAACTTCGTAATAGTAAATTGAATGTTATGTGACCTTAATATGAAATATTCAATTGCTAGATATCAGAATAGCTGTATCTCTACCAACATATACAATATCTTAACCTTAAATCACTTTGTAATCGTTAATAGGCTCCTCAAAAATTAAATGTCATTATTAATATCAAAGCCATGGCTAAGATTATCTATGTTCATGTTCAGCAGCCACGAATCAACATAATTTATAGTAATCAACCGTCAGGGTGTTGTAGTGGTAGGTTACTGTACGGTTATAGGTGCTGTCTTTATCTGATATCTGGTACCGCCACCAGTAGAGCTAGCATCTTTTAAGAAGGTTGCCACTTATAATAAAATATTTTCAGCTCAATTTGTTTGGAAACACTTCCGTGATATTACGAAGTAGCTTGAGAAATAGAACTTGAAAATCAGTTTAGGAATTCGCTCAAAACACTGCCCTTAAAATGAGATTATGTGACGCTCCTAAAGACATTACGCTCCTTTTGGCTTCACCGCAATGGGGTAAAAAATAACTTCGCTGATATATCAACAATTTGTTAAAAAATTCGTATATTTAATTTAAAAAAACATATGGCGTAATACTGAAATAGGAATACCATGAATTCGCAACTCTATTTTAAATCCAAAAATTTATAAATAAGCGGCTTGAGAATGAAAATAAAAGGTATTCCAGGAGGCAGTTGGGAAACCTCCAATAATTCATCGCTCCTAGTTAGCTCAGAGTGGCACTGGGCAGGATTGGGGCCGGCACCAACTCTTTGTATCTTTTGGCTCTCTTATCATTTCGCTTATTACCCTGGTAAGGATTAGCCTGGTTATTTTAGTCCACTAGCATTTTTTTTTCTGTTTTTCTATTTTTCTTCTAATAGTATGACCACTGCAGTATAATATGTTTTTACAATAACGGAAAAGGGAGAAGTATGGAAAACGAAATATTCCATCAACTCAATGCGGGCTGAATCAAAAATGAAATGCAGGCTGAAATTTTCTTTTTAAAAGGGCTCAACAAATAAAGTTGAGGCCGCACTGGCCAAATCGGAATTGAACAAGTGGAAGCAAATATTTGCCGATGTAAAATGGACCAGGCTGGACAAGGGTGTGGTTTAGCCTTATGACGCCTAGCAGATGAGCTTATAAATACACTCTCTCAACATCTTCTCAATTCAAGGTTTGAAAAAGAAAGACGAACAACTCTGGTCGAAGTTGCTGGAGGCACCTCCACGGCCGAAAAACATCGAGGAGGAAAAGAAAGAAGAATGGACTTATAGGAACTTATAGGAATATTTGAAATATGTACTAACTGCAAAAATATACTCGCAAAGGATTAACTTATGTACTACTTTAGAACTCCCTCTCTCCACCGCTTTAGAATCAAATCTTCACTGGTACAGAAGATTATGGAAAGTTAAAATGTCCTATTTAATTGAATTCTAAAAATCGTTTTAGATAAACGGGAAATATGTCTTTGCACTGTTATAATGCACTTCAACCTGTTCCTACGTTGCGCTGATATAATGCACTCAACCTGCTCCTAATTAGCGCTCTTACAATGCAATTCATACTATGTCTAACTACTACTCTACTGTGTCTACTTCAACCTGCTCCTAACTAGCGTTCTTATAATGCAATTCATACTGTCTCCAGCTACTACTCTACTGTGTCTACTTCAACCTGCTCCTAAAATTCAAAGGTTGGCATAACCCTACTCTCTAAGCAAAAGTGAAGCCAAACAGGGAGGGGGTCTTTCCACGACCAAGTAGTTCTGGTTTACATGGACTTAATCAGGGATTTCCCTCATCCATGTGCTTTCCTACGAAATTGTTCATTTTATTATATATGTGAACTGACTATAAATTGTAGAAAATTCTATTTCCAAAAATTTTGCTCTCAGGAAAATGCATAAAGCTATCCTCGAAACATTCTTGCTGTTGTATTCAAACTGATATTTGATCCCAAAATATAGTTTCTTTTATAAAAAATAGATACTGAATATAAAATTGAATAAACTAAATATTCCTTAGGTTGTTAAATTTTTCAATTAATGTTTTCTCAGAACAGTTAATGAAAAATTAATTGATAAATGTCCACTCACACACCTTTCCTTACCGCTTCCTAAAACGATAAAAATAAAGTAAAATGGTCGGATTATGACTCGTAGTATTGAGTATAGCGTCCTAGGTGCCTCTCACTTCAGCCATAGTAAATCCCCTCTCATTTGCCCTAGCAGTTTACTCTTTCCTCCATGCTAAAACTTTACACCGATGTACAAGTTTTGCAAACCTTTTTACTCATTAGGGATTGGTTAGTAGTAAAGGACAGGATAACGTTGTGGGTAAGCTATTCTTTGGAATATCAATTATCAATGAGATAAAGATATGTCTTTCTCAACATAAAAAATCGATCATCAATAAGACACAAAATATTAATTATGCTGAAGAGTAACTAGGCATCATAACAAGTTGATGTTACAAGATGTTACAGTTAACATCCAAAGAACTCGTCCATAATTTCAATAAATTTGTATTTGTTTACTTACTTTTGGTTCCATATCGGGGGTCGATCCTGGCCTCTTCAACGGGCATCCCGTTCCTTTGAATCCCTTTGTACACCTTCGTTATTGTATAAACCTTCTTTAGATGACCTCATATATCCATCTCATAAATAATCTCTTCAATCAAGATGTTTAACAGTCCATGAAGTATGACTAGAATTTTATATTTTGAAGTGGCTTGCAGAGAATTCCTTCATTAATTCCACACATGAAAGAAATGCCGGTATAAATTAAACGAAGATACTGAAAAAATAATCGCATGCCAAACAGCTGATTTTCATAACTGTGAACTAAAAAAAGAGTGCGTTATAACAAGAATTATGTATAGTATAAAATATAATTTCAATATTGATGGTGACGTGTTCTTCATTTAATAAAAATGAAAAAAATAGATTTTTTCTACCTTCTTGATTTATTTTGAACACTAAATTTCTTTAAGTAGTTATTGTTTTCTTTGGAATTAATTAATCAAGGGGAAAAACTTTATTCAAAAACAACAAAGTTTTGTTTGCCAACTTCATTGGATAGCAACCTAACCCAACAGCATACTTATGCAAATCTAATCAGACAATTTTTTTTAATGTTACAACATATACGCATAACATGCAAACTATACATTATAAAACTCCGGAAGGTTATTTTGGTTCTCTCAACTTAGTTCAGTGTGACAGCGTTCCATATATCAGGAATTTGGACAAACAAAAATTATTATGATCACGCAAAATGCGTCCAATTCAGTGGGCCCTCACTGCACCTGCAACGGTGACTACGTTGCTTCGTTTAGGGGATGAACTCATCTCCAAAAGTGGAAAACAAAAAGTGGGCATATCAGCTAAATTAGAAGATAAGATGCGGGTAGGAACGATCTTCGCATCTCTCTACAAAATTTATCAATAAGTAACTGCAACCAAGGCAACCTATGGTCACCACCACCTGTCACCCTCGCCCAATCTTCACGTATGTCAAGGTGCACTCGTGGCGGTGAGACGCGGTACAGTCTGGAAGGATAAGTCAGGGCGTGATGTCACTGCTCGAGTTCATTATATTCTACAGAATCCAAAATTATATTTTATTTTTCATTCATTCAGCAAGAAAACAATTATTAGAAACTTTTCGTAAAATATGAACCCTCATTGCGTCATAGTTCCTGAGATACAGAAAGAAAATTAATACACAGACATACTGATTCCTGAATTTAAAATTTCCAAAAAGTGGGCTAAAGTATCCACAGTCCCCTTCTCATCATATTTGATTTCCAAGTACATTCACAATCACAATAGAATACAAGATACAATTCTCACGGACGTTCTTGTATTGCTACTAATTATAACACTACTACAGACATCCTCGGAATTTGGCTAGTTCAACTGTATTAAAATTCCTTAAGGTAACCCAACGGTAGAACCATTTCTATAAATAGCAGGCTTCATGAAGAGGTCTTCCCGAAAGAGATTTCTAAAAATTACCAAACCTATTCGTTTTATGATGTTTGAGGTGCATAACTGTCGTATGAACCTGCCTACTACATGAACATATCTCAAGACTACGTTTAGATATCAGAACCGAAATTATATTTGGAGATTTCACTCAACATTCAAACGAAAATAATTGAGCAGCAACTTAATCAACTAGTGTATTAAGTCCTGTTTTGTACACTCTTAAGTAGAAATTCCATCTTCCACGTTCTTTTTTTTTTTTTTTTTTTTTCAAAGCCCCTATTTGAAATAAAGTTTTTTGTTTAACAGTGTCTTTGTTGTGGGGTTTTGTTTTTATCTGAAACGTTGTTTCGTTACATTTTAAAACATGAATGTAGTGACTGAGTATTGACTTTATTTGAGTTCATCTGTGTGATTAATGAATAAATAAATGAACTTCCGTAGATTTTTTATTTTAAAAGAACATTGGCATTACAAACTATGAGGAATGAAGTATACTACCCATCAATATATTGTAAGAAAAAAAAACAAAGAAATAATATTATATAGTAATGAACTTAATTAATATCAATTAATGATAGTAAACCAAACTTTATAAAAGATAATTTCACCCCGGAACTGACAAGAGATAAAAATATTTATTTTTCATATCTCTGTCTTAAAATAAAGCAAATCTTATTTATACTTTTTATCTATTTAAGACAATGAACCTTTGGAATTGACCATCCATCTCTTTATTATTGTTATTTCTATTTTTTATTTTTTTTCAGAAAATTAGAAATTGACAGCTTTGGAAATACAGGTAAGTTATTTATTTTGTTCAAAGAATTTTCTATGATTACTGTACGTTTTATTGCTTTACATTCGACAATGTGGACCAGTTTCAGCAGGACAGTAACAGAACCAAGGAATAAGGATTTAGAGTTAAATTATATTTATTTTTTAAGTAGACGAAAAACTCACAAACAAAACTTCATATCGTCTCTTAAGCGAGGATATCTCCCAACTCAAAAAAAGGAACAATATGATTTTCATTTTTAGATACATCATTTTATAAATTTCGTTTTAACCTTTTTTTCCCTTGTTTTACCCCATCCTAGTCATTTCTGACATACGACGGGTGAGGGGCGGAGAGGATTATCCTATAGGTATCCAACCTATATTAACCAGAGAGTTTTAAGTTTTTATCCGTGGGGCCGTCCGCCACGCCTCAACTCCCTCGGCTAAGGACGGCCTATTTCATTTCAATCTTTGCTTTAAAGGATTCTTTTTCTGTTGATCCTTGAAGCCGAATGGACCCGCGCTGATCCAAAATTTACTGCATTTGGGAAATCTCGGGTGCCTAGATGCGTTCGGTGTGATTTTTAACTGGTCAACAGTCCTACAAGCCGGGCCACTGTTCCATGCATCATCCTTCCTGTGAGTTTAAAGTTCTAAGCGAAAGAAGATAGTTGACCATAGTACATTGTAGGAGGATAGTCTGGGTGGTGATCAATAAAGGTATCAACAGTAAAAGGGAACTATTTATTGTAAACTAACGTTTCGCCCCACTCTACAGGGCTTCGTCACAGCTGCTAGATTGACTGACTTATATACATATATTACAGTACAAGAGCCCGGTGCAAAAAAAAAATTATTCACCCAATTTTTTACTTTTTTAAATTACTTTTAATGAAAACTATGTATAATTGCTGGTCAAAAATCATGATATCTATATCTATATAGTGAAGGGAAATAAAAAATAGCTTGTATTTTAAAAGGTTAAAAAAACCATTTCAATGTAGTTTATGACACTTGCCTTCGTAGGAGTAGTATTTTTCATGATATTTGCTAAAATAAATTAATTTATAGTTGTTTGTACAAAATTCATATCATATGCAAATAGCATTAAAACTACTACTCCTCTGAAGATAAGTGTCATAAACTACATTATACTTCTGATGGTTTATGAGTTATATTTTTTCATAAATTAAAACTTTTGTCCCAACAACTAGTAACCAACATTTTGTGAATTTAATATGTCAAAATTATGAAAACTACTACGAAGATAACCTACATAAAATAAATTATGACAGCTTTAATTTGAGTGCTAATAGGTATTTGTACGTCGAATTGTTCCTGAGAAATAGATTTCCCAAAATAAATTTACTAACTACTGATTTTTTATGAAATGTTACTGTTTAAAAACTATAACTCAGGAACTACAGAACGTATGTTTTTTAAAATGGTATTCTATTAGATTTTTTAGTGTTGAGAATAATTTTAAAGATATAGGGTTCCGAATGAACAATTAATTTTTTTAACCTTTTCAAACAGGTGCCATTTTATATTATCCTTTACTGTACCTGACAGACTCATCAATTTTGCCAAGTAATTATACATAGTCTTCATTATAGTAATAAAAAATTAAGGTGAAAGAATTGATTTTCTTTTTCCATCGGGCTCTTGGACTATTAACTTTATGAAGTTACAGAGTTCTAGGCATAGATACCGGGAAATCGAAAATAGTCTATATCACCTAATTAGGCCCTGTTCCTCTCTATAAAAATAATCGCTATAAGGCTATGTTTTGGTTAGTCGAGCTTTTATATTACAATCAATTAAATTTTTTCAAAATAGTTTTACATACAAAATCAATATACAAAAAATAAATTACTGCTGGATGAACTCCGATGGGTCCTGAAAGGTCAGAGAGACTTTGTTTTTCGAATTCCAATTTTTCATACGTTGGTGGGCCCACATCTATACGGTGCTCTAATAACTATTCATGCAGAATAGGTCTGGTGAAGATTTGTGACCAATTACACAAAGGCGATTGGGCGACTGACTTTAATCCGTAGATTGTAATGTTATTAGAAAAAGTAATCCTTACTGGCCGTTATTCCAGCATATAGACATTCCAATACAAGCTAATAAATACAGCTTCTTTTAAAATAAACACACTTATAACGAAACATACAAATTTAATTAAATGATAAAAACTACTTCTATTAACAAACAGTTACAAATTAATATTAAATATAGCATTAACACCAATGAAGTTCCAAATTTATCCCAAAGATCCTATTAGCCCATAAAATTTATCTCCTTCAATTACTTCACCTAAATAGTATAAAAAATGTTTCGTTATATGACCTATACTTTTTAAACATTATATTGCCAAAAGGTCGATAACTTCAAATAAAAATACAATCTTATTAATACATTTATTTATTCTCTTCTTAGGCTTTTCGTTGATATAGCGTCCTGATCTTAAGCATAATATAATTCACTGTTTGTTTTAAAAACAGTACATCTACAATTTTATACAATATGTTAGAGTTTCATTTATGAATGAATTGAATGAAAAAATAATTTTATTCTGAGGCATATGTCCCCCTAAGAATAAATACATGGTTCTAAATACAAGATTTATTTCTGGCAAGCATTTACAAGTTTCCAGTAAGTAAAATGAAATTACATTGGGATATTGGCTAAACTACTGTTTAGAATGTTAATCAATATATGCCTATTTATTTTATTACAATGATACCGAGGTTTGGTTATACAATAAGTGAAGGAATAGGAGTTGTTTAAAAGAAAGAATGGATGAGGATTGGCGAATGGAGATTCGCAAGAAGACGATTTCAGAGATGTGACACATACTGGAAGAGAATTACAGAAGGAGATAGCACATATGACGAAGGATTTGCTAAAGAAGGAGGATCTATAGGAGGGCATATATAAATCAATCGGTTGGGATCTAGTGTTAAATGAATGGATGGATGAACAAAGAGTGAGTAGATATGAATAGGAAAACATCAAGGAGGTATTACCATCGGGAGGTTGGGTAGAGCCATTTCAACGGGAGACTAGAGAGAGAGCGCCTTGGAAACCCAAAGATGAATCTTACAAAGCAGTTCACGAGTCTCTTCAGTCTCAACTCTAGTTCTACAGATAGCCCTCCATAGACCAAGGAACCGAAGTCGAAGTGGGGGAAGACGAGAAAGAATACTAGGAGCTGACGGGTGTTCTGAGGAATGGAATTACGGAATCTTAGGAATTGTTTGAGGATGATTTACGTGTGATTTGGGAAATGTGATTATTCCAGGAAAGGTGCTGGTCGAAGATGACTCCAAGGTTTTTTATTGTAGGATAGAAGTGAGTCGAAAGTAGAGGATTATAAGGGAGGGAATTAAGGGGCCGCTTGGAACCAATAAGAATAGCCTTGGTTTTTGCAGTATTCAGGTTTTATGGTAGTAGATAGAGAAAACAATTAATGAATAAAAGAATATTTTTAAATTATATTATAATTACATGATATATTGAAATTATTAATACAATAAAATTTAATTTTTATATCAAAACAATACTACTTGATCAATGATTTGTCTCTGAAAGGAAGGTTAAATTCTTAATATATAAGAAGATGGTCAACTATATATACATATATTAACTTCTTAATGTTCAATAACAGCCGGGGGGGGAGGGGAGATTCAATTAATTATTATTTTTAGCTGATACAATTTCAGATATGAGAAATGAACTTAAAGTTTTCTTTTATTTTTTGTGTCTTTCTAGTTTTTTTTATAAATAAGTTTTCTTTTTATAGTATTTTATTATATTTTTTTATTTATTGTATTTGTATTGTTAACAAACAGTGAGTTATATTATCCTGAAGAGTGGGACATAGTATCTCCCAAACTTCCTAGAAGAGATTAAATAAATTTATTAAAATATTTTACTTTTATTATATGTTTTTAACCTTTAGGCAATATAATTTTTAAAAATATAAAACTAACCAAAAAAAAAATAAAAATCGAAAATCCTAGTGGTTGAGAATCCTATTTATACATAATTTCATTTTCATCTTCAAGGCCGGTAGACAAAGTTGAATATTGTGCCTGCGATCCGACTTCCATGGCTCCATATACCGCGATGCAACACCTGGACCTTAGCTTCTGCAGTTCAGCTCGTGCTCAGCTGCAGCAGATGTCTTGCAGTTATTGCAACAGATAAAGATTCTCAGATGTTGCTTTGTCTCAGCGCCACAATTGACTCAGCTGGTCTCTTCCTGCTGGGGAAGTCTTGCTCCAAAGTAGGTCATCTATGAGCGATTATCGTCCATGAAAATATTATTTTTGCTTAGTCTTTATCGAAGATAGAAAAAGTAATCCTTACTGGCCGTTATTCCAGCATATAGACATTCCAATACAAGCTAATAAATACAGCTTCTTTTAAAATAAACACACTTATAACGAAACATACAAATTTAATTAAATGATAAAAACTACTTCTATTAACAAACAGTTACAAATTAATATTAAATATAACATTAACACCAATGAAGTTCCAAATTTATCCCAAAGATCCTATTAGCTCATAAAATTTATCTCCTTCAATTACTTCACCTAAATAGTATAACAAATGTTTCGTTATATGACCTATACTTTTTAAAAATTATATTGCCAAGAGGTCGATAACTTCAAATAAAAATACAATGTTATTAATACATTATAATACATAAAGCATTAAATTTATTCAGGAAATTAAAAAAAAGTATTCTCAGAATGTCAATTTTTTCATATATATTTTGTTTTAAACAATAAGGAATAAATTTGGTCCGTGTCTATTGTAAAATTTGTATGGAACCATAACGTTCATTAATCTTATTCTGATGAAATTTTCATTGTTGGTACCTAAAAGGTGATGTAGAGAGAGTTAAGATACCTTAGCAACCTCGAAATTGGAGCGGCATGGATTCCGTCCTGATCGGGTCGACTTTTGAATGAAAACTCTTCCTCCTCACAATTAGGTGAGGTCTCATCATTTAGAAAGTTGGCAGTTGGTACAAAATTAATCTAGTGTCGATTTTATCTCAAGTATCATCAACTGCTTTCACTTACACATACCAAAAATTGTTTTTCCTCGATACAGCTATATGTCGAAAACATCTCCATCGTCCCTCTCGATTTCGCCTAAAGTTGAAGATAAGTTAATTATTCTAGTATGAATTTTACCAAATTATATACCCTACTTTTTCTTACACGAGAGTAGAAATATTTTTTTTATATTTCAATGGTAGGCTGTTTTGAAGATTAAGCACTGAATGACAAATCAGTTGAAAAGTTTTTCCTCAGTAATATGAATTTCTTGTGATGCGCTCTTGAAGTAGTCCAATAACCGTTTTTTCAAGAACGTTTACTGTTCCATTTTGTTTACTCAGATTAAAATTGAATTATGTTCTAACATAAAATGCGCATGAGCTTTTGAAAAAATGGAAACAAAATTGGTCTGTGGTTGAAGTCATTTTCTACTCATTTGTTTTTCCTTGCACACGAATGTCCAGAACTGTTTCGAAACAAATTTAACTAATTTTTATGAATTTCTACCTTGTTTGTATGAAAATTATTTATAGGCCTAAGCCAGATTTTTTACTTTATATCATCCAAAAATTCTTCATTTTTCATTTCTGGAATGAAAAAATTGGTTACTCGTTGGGAAAAGTAGATAGAAAAATGAGACTTCTTAGAACAAAAGTGTTTTAGTCAAATTTCACAAAAACAGAATTTAAGATCAAATAAGTGAGTCTGAAGAGAAATAGTTAAAAGTAAATCATTGCTATAGGCAGAAAGCATTGTGAGGAGAACAGTTAATAGATAGTATTGTTTGGTGATGGAGTACATAGCGAATTAGGGAGAGGGCTTAAACTTTGGGGATTTGGTTGCAAGAAGGTTCAATACTTCACATATAAAATGGAGGGATTGTCAAAAGCTAGTGTTAAACGTGGATCAAAGGATAGTAGGCCAATTAAGGAATCACGGAAGAGGTTAGTACCTAAAAGGAAGGAGACTGGAGGTGAAATATTCTGTTAGTAGATAGAATGGCTACTGGAAGGTATGTTAAGGCAAATGTATTATTATTGATGAGGTGCATTGGTGCTCTGTTTTTTCTAATTGATATTCAGCCTTAAAAAATTAAAATGCATATTTCTGGAGGCGTTGAATTACTATTTATAATCATACAAGGATCACTTTAGATGGACCATAAGGGCAAATGGAAGATTTGTAAAATTAATTCCTGAACTATCCAGAACGTCCATCGCGATTTATATCATAGCTTCAATACTGTATCTACATTTTTACCACATGCCGCAAGTCCAAGATTTGTACAAATGCTTGGTAAACAAAGGAAGCAACAAACGTCGATATCCACACGCTTGTTTTGTTCTTTTGAATTTTTGGCTATTATATTTGATTTACTCTATGTTCTTTATAAAGAGGAACAAAACAAAGATAGGCGAAATAGAAGGAAACGTAAATAGCAGCGATGTAGTAGGTAGATGATAAACATTCATTCAACCAGTACTACAAAACCTTTACATTTAACAATTAATTATGAGAGATAGTTGACCGTGGAAGATAAATGAGGAGAAGATGGTTGGGGGTGCGGTCAATGAAACACAAATAAACGTCGGCACATTAAAATAAGTTAATCATACTTATTTGTGTTTCATTGACCGTACCCCCAACCATCTTCTCCTCACTTTACATTTAACCTTCGTTCTTGACATTTTTTTCAGAAACTTTTTAATTTAATTACCTAGAGATATATATTTATGCTATTTTACATCCAAAATCAGCTTCTAAAGTTAATTAACAAGATTTGAAACAATGTATTTACACCCAATCGATTGAATTTTAAGATATACAATCTTAAACAAGAGTTAATTATTTAATCCAAAGGTTGGGGAAATTCTTCAATTAATTAAAGCACAGAGGACTCAATAACTATTGGAGTTCTGAAATAAGGCCAACTAAACATCAACTTGTCGATGTAGCCAAAGCGCCCTTTGTTTAGTGCCCAAAAATCTACACTCGACAGGACGAACACAAATTTAAGCCAATTTATACCAGCCAATCCAAATAATCCATCTTCACGCTTGCGACTACGCGAATTTGCCTGGGTTTGACAAACGTGTAAAGGTACCTTTAGATCATAACATCTGGATAATGTATTCGAAGCCATGAATTATTTTTATTCAGATCTTAATTTTTAAAATTAAGAAACTAGTAAATAGAGTTAAGACATGGGGGAAGTACCACTACAGGTATAGGTTCCTGTATGCTGAGACCGGGCTTCCAAAATGGCATCTGGTGATGGAGGCGGCATGGGGGCGCGCAGGTAGCGGGGAGTCAGGTCATTATCTAACTGCCTGGGTCCCACGGGTCTCCCTCCCCATCCTCTCTATAAAATATATGGCTATATCCTCTTCGTTAGCCACCTATAGGGCGTTAATGCAACGAGATATTGGGGGAGGGCAATCTCTAAGAAATGTGATTAGGTTTGCCTGCGTACCCAGAGGTTGCCAGAGTATTATCCGAAATTTACTCTTTTCTTTGACATTGAAAAACTGATCTTTCTAAAAGAATCTATTTGAATCTTGTTTTACTACAACCTTCGCAATTTGAATCTGGTTCTCTATCTCTGTAAGTTTCCTAACTTTTCA
Organism: Halyomorpha halys; assembly: GCF_000696795.3. Lineage (NCBI taxonomy): Eukaryota > Metazoa > Arthropoda > Insecta > Hemiptera > Pentatomidae > Halyomorpha > Halyomorpha halys. Next base: position 469,699 of record NW_027108067.1, on the reverse strand, counting down.
GGTTTTTTAAATGTTGGAGAACATGACCTCCTCCCTAATAACAACGTTCCTGTAAACTCTTTGTTCAATTGTTTATTCCCTTCTAAATTAATTCAATGGAGAACCTTCTTCTACCAAATGATAGGACAAGCCAGGAAAAAATATTTATATTATTATTTTTTGTTAATGAATTTTGAATAAAATTGATAATTAGAAGAAAAATTCGAAACAAATTGTATGTTTCGAAAAAATTTGGTTTTGTTTTAGTTGTGGTAAATATTTTTTAAGGATTAGACTTACAAGTTCTGATGGTGGGTAACGGAGTTGGGCGGGTATCCTCAAAGAAGGCCGACTCTAGAAAAGGCTTCTGGTGAGATTGTACACCGGAACTGGGAGCAGACGAAAAAAGAGGAACAGGCTCTTTAGGATGTTTCTGCTTGGGGCTATGCAACCATCTTTGCCAGTATCACACTTTTTTTCACTACTGTTTCTCATCGCTTTTTAACTTTACTCAATAAAGTGTTTATTATCCTTAATTTATGAACCAGTTTTATTAAAAGCATTTTTTCAATCATTAGTTTTTTATTGTAATATATTTATTTACTAATTTATTTACTGGTATATTCATAACAGCAATCCAAATCAATTGGGCATTGTTTGAAACACGCTTTAACGCATTATATAATTTATTTATTTTTTTTAATTATCTATAAATAATTATAAATATACTTTAGTTATAAATCTTATGTGTCTCGTTCTATATATTATATTCTTATGTTAAGACAGATTCATGCATGCATCGTATGAGTTAATTTACCTTTATTATTATAAATTTATAAATGATTTTTTTTTTTCTAGTATTTGTATTTTGTTGCGTTATATAAAGTAAATCATAGGCTTTATCGCTAAAAATAATTTCAAAATTGTACAAATATAGCATATAAACCGCAACAGCTTCCCCAATGCCCTGATAATTAAAAGTGTAATAAACATATTTTAATTTTTAAATGGAAGATAGACTATGTTATTTTATTTATATGTTTTTTCATACACATAGTTTGATTATGTTCATTTTGTTTATTCTTCTGTTTGTATATATTTTA
>NW_027108067.1:467309-468567 GCF_000696795.3 Halyomorpha halys | reverse complement strand
TCGACGAATCTCTGGAAGCTTTGTCCAGCGTTCCTAAGGCCAAAATTCATTCTGTTGTACTCTATTAGACCAAATGGTGTTATAATGGCTGTCTTCTCTCGGTCTTTTTCTGCGACCGGTATATGGTAGTAGGCTCGGCGTAGGTCTATCTTGGAGAATATTTTTTTCCCGTGTAGTTCCATCGTGAAGTCCCGAAGGTTTGGCACTCCGTACTGGTCAGGAACTGTTTGCTTATTTAGCGCCCTATAATCTCCACATAATCTTAGGCTTCCATCTGCCTTCTTCACCACGTGTAGTGGACTTTACCAGGGACTCTTTGAAGGGCGACAAATACCTTCTTTTATTAGGTTCTTAATCTCCTTCTTTACTTCCTGGTATATTCCGGGCGGTAGGCGTCGGCATTTTGCTGCAACTGGTCGACCTTTTGTCTCTATATAGTGTTCGACGACTCCGCTGGGTGGTCCACGTATCGGTGTGATCTTGGTTATAGTGGGGAATTCATTCAGGATCTTTGCAAATCTCTGATCCGTGGGTGCTACTGAGTATACTGGTATTTCTTCTTCTGAAATATTCCCTGTTGTTTTCTGGCCTGTAAGCTCGTTGATCAACCTTCTGTTTCTCAGGTCTACTGTGAGTTGATGCCAGTAGAGGAAATCCGCACCTAAGATCGCTTTGCCTACGTCTGCTAGTATAAAGGTCCAGCGAAGTGTTTTCTTAAAACCTAGGTCCACATCTCTGGTGGCTTCGCCATAAGTGGCTATTGAGGAATTGTTAGCCGCTACCAGTTTGAAGTCTGATGGGTTCCTGCGCCGTCCCTTAGGGACTGGTAGCAGTGAAATTGAAGCTCCTGTGTCTATCAGGAAAGGCTGGCCTGTTATTCGGTCTTTGACGAAGAGGCGGCGGTGTGGGTGCGGAGTGAAAGTTTCCGCCACAACTTTCACTGGTTGGAGTTTAAATTTTGTTCAGGGCTCTTTGCTTCCCATTTACAAGGTTTCTTGCACTTAAAAGACTTTTCTTGAAAGCGTCGATGGTAGTAGCAAATACCGCTTGGATGGGATTTGGATCTTGAGCGTGCGCCATTCCGTCCTCGGCTTAGGCTTCGTCCGCGCTCTCTTGATCCTAAGATACCAAGTATTCTGTCAATGTCTTGCCGGAGTTCTCTTAGATCTTCCTTATGGTCACGCAATGGCTTATCCACTGTCTGTCTCGAAGTGGCCGGTCGGGTGATGGTGTAGGCTTCAGTCGGCGCAGATACTTC